>NW_025999942.1:7630047-7637788 GCF_001458135.2 Marmota marmota marmota | reverse complement strand
TGTGGCATTTATACACAATGGAGTATTACGCAGCACTAAAAAACGACAAAATCATGGATTTTGCAGGGAAATGGATGGCATTAGAGCAAATTATGCTAAGTGAAGCTAGCCAATCCTTAAAAAACAAATGCCAAATGTCTTCTTTGATATAAAGAGAGCAACTAAGATCAGAACAGGGAAGAAGAGCATGAGGAAAAGATTAACATTAAACAGAGACGAGTGGGGGGAGAGAAAGGGAGAGAGAAGGGAAACTATGGAAATGGAAGGAGACCCTCATTGTTACACAAAATTACATATAAGAGTTTGTGAGGGGAAAGGGGAAAAAAAAACAAGGGAGAGAATTAAACAACAGCAGATGGGGTAGAGAGGGAAGGGGAGGGGGGATAGTAGGGGATAGGAAAGGTAGCAGAATACAACAGTCATTAATATGGTATTATGTAAAAATGTGGATGTGTAACCGATGTGATTCTGCAACTTGTATTTGGGGTAAAAAATGGGAGTTCATAACCCACTTGAATCAAATGTATGGAAGATGATATGTCATGAGCTTTGTAATGTTTTGAACAACCAATTAAAAAAAAAAAAGAAAAATGCTGTGTTTCTCAACGACTGAGCAGAGAGCTCAGGTTGGGAGCCATCACATAGAGGTCACACCTGAGCTTGCTGCTGCAGGAACCCCAGAGATCATAGCAAATAGTGCCACCCTGTCATGGCCAGTGCCTACCATATGGCCCAGGGTGCACCTGGAGAAGCAGTATTTGAACAGACGCCGTGAAGATTACATCTGATTCCAGCCAGAGATATGGAGAAGAGCACAACTCGCTATCCCTTTGACAGCAAGACTCCCTTTGAGTCTGGTGGCACATGCCACCAGGCTAAAGAGGATCATGAAATTGAAGAGACAGACAGGATTAGATTTGGGGACTGAGCCTTGGAAGGCCATAGTCATGGGTGGTAAAATGTGCACAATCTACCAAGGGCAGTGCTTACCTTACTCTATAAGTAGAATTCTCAGGAGGCACTAGAGATCCAGATGCCCAGCAGACATTGATATCTGCCCAGCCCTAACTGGTGAGTTGATCTAATCTCTCTGAAGTAAACTCCACCCAACAAAGTTCTGATCAGAGCCAGGCCCCGTTTGCCAAAACTTCCCATTTAGAACTCCACATCAGCCCCACCCTGAGAGTATACTAATTACATCTGTTTGGACAAACTCTGATAGATGGTGGTTCCCACTCCATCCTACCTTGTATGAGTTAGCAGAGAAATTGAGAGCATTTCAATTAGCCTCCGTCCCCAGCCACTCCGCTGGCAGCCTGGTGAGCAACATAAAGGCAGAAAGGTTTAACAACCCCCAGCTCTTGTTCTCACTAAGGGCTGTATAGTCCAAGAAGAAATGAAGAGAAAGGAATTGAATATGTATCCTTGTCCACAGTTTTGACATCCTGTAAAGATAACATTTTTTTTTGGTAAAACTTTTTGTTGTTGTTGTTCTTGTTGTATTTGTTTGGTTCATGTATATATTTGAACACACATTTAATTTTAATTATTTTATTTTATTATACCTTTATTATTATTATTATTTTTACTTTGATTTTCAGGGTTATTTTCTTGTTGCTGCTGTTACTCTTTCTACTTTTTTTTGTCTCCCTCTAATAGGCAAATGCTCTTGTGTTCTCTCTCTACACATTTTTTTTCTCCTTTTTTTATGGACTTAACTTTTACTACTCTTCCTTCTCTTCTCACATTTTGAATATGCTAGCTTTTATTTCCTATTTTTATTTCTCTTAATGAACTATATTTTCCTATAGTTTAAAACTACTTAGTTTATGTAATTTCTGCCCAGATTATTCATGTTTTTGCATTTATTACTATAGTGAATATCATAGTTGTCAGGGTATTTACATTAAAGCTATATCCAGTTCATAATTTCTGACCACACCATTCTCATTTTTATGGTTACTGGTGTTGCAAATGTCATAGTTGGAACTTGATATTTAGTTTAATGTTGGATATTGTTCATTGATGTTGCTGTTGTTTATTTTCCCATTTTCTGTGAGGTGCTGGAGATCCAGTGTGATTCTTTGAATTTGTGGGGTAGACACTCTGCTGCTGAGCGACCACATTGTTCCACACACAACCTAATCCCACTCAAACTTCAATAATACTTTAACACAAAGAATAGTGATGAGAATCTCCTCACACAGATGACTAGGCCCCAGATAGGAATAGCTGAAGGGTGAGGAGTGAGTAGATTATGACTCACTCAGGGACATCTGTTCCTATAGCAACATCATAGAGAAATACCATAGTGACTATGGACACCACAGCTAAGAGGGCTCAATGGAAATATTAATTTAATACATTTTAGGAGATAAAGTATTGTCAGTCTAGAAGAGCAATCAGAGAGGATATACCCTATGTATCCTTCCATATACAACACAATTACCTGACCTAGAAGGACTGCACTCTTGTGAGATCTTCAGAGAAAGTGAGATCCATAAAATTTAACATAATACATGCTGTGTCATAGTTATCACCAAAACTAACAGGAAAACTATACTATGAAACTCTCTTGGAAATATATTGAACAAATCACAATAATCATATGTCTCAAGATATAATATATTCAAGGGGGAGAAATGAATGACAGTAGAGGGGGTAGAGAGAGAAGAGGGGAGGGGAGGGGGGATAGTAGAGGATAGGAAAGGCAACAGAATACAACAGACACAAGTATGGCAATATGTAAATCAATGGATGTGTAACTGATGTGATTCTGCAATCTGTATATTGGGTAAAAATGGGAGTTCATAACCCACTTGAATCAAAGTGTGAAATATGATATATCAAGAACTATGTAATGTTTTGAACAACCAACAATAAAAAATTTAAAAAAAAGATATAATATATTATACTATATTCTAAAAAGTCCTCCCCCACACTCATAAAATTAGAAGAGACATCAATTCTAACAAAATGTACAAATCTCAACATAGATATAGAAAAAATGATAAAACAAGGTAGCATGATACCTCTTAACATTCATGAATATAAAGAAAACATGAATTCCTAGAAAACAATTAAACAAGTTAAGAAAGTCAGTAGAGAATATGAAAGAGAAGCTCAATAAATAGATAGAGATATTGAAAAATAACAACAGAAATATTGGAAATGAAAAAAACAAAAATCAAATTTAAAATTCAGTTGAAAGTTTCTCCAATAGACAGATCAAACAAAAGAAAGAATCTCAAAACTTGAAGATAAGGTGGCTGGCCTTGAATATTCAGACAGTTTTAGAGAAAAGAAAAGGAAAAAAGAAGAAGAAGAAAAGAAACTATGATCAGAATATACAAGAAATCAGGAACAATGTTAAAAGGCTCATAGTCATTTAAAAAAGAGCAGAAATACAGGCTAATAACATTTTTAACCTATTCAGTGAAATAATAGCAGAAAAATTTCCAAATCTTAGTACCAAGATGGACATCCTCTTCAAAGCATATTATAATTAAAATGCAAAAATTATGGGTCCAAGAAAGAATTTTAAAAGCTACAAAAAGAGATATGTTAGGTAACTTTTAGAGGAAAGCCAATCAGAATAACATCAGGTATTTTATCAGAAACCCAAAAGTCCAGTGGGGATTGCAACAACATATTTTAAACCTAAAAGAAAATAATCACCAACTAAGATTTCTATATCTGTCAAAAGTGTCCTTCAGAATGGAAGAAGAAATAAAAACTTCCGAGATAAGCATAAACTAAAGAAATTCATGACTACTAAGCGAGCATAGCAGAAGATACATAAGGGAATCCTACACAGAAGAAGATACAAAAACAATCAAAAAGAAAAAAAAAAACTTTGGCTAATAATAATATCATTAGAAGAGAAGGTTAGCAAATGAGAATTAGGATCAAAGCAAATATTAGACACAGGAAGTAACATAAACCCTTCTACAATAATATTGAATGTAAATGGTCTTAATTCTCCAATTAGAAGACAAATACTGACAGACTGAATATTTTTAAAAACCCCGCTATATGTTGCTTTCTAGAAATATACCTCAGAGGCAAAAATATTCACATTCTGAAAGTTAAAGGATTGAAAATGATTTTTCATGCAAAGGAAACCTGAAAGCAAGCAGGAATAGCTACTTCCATATCCAACAAAGCTGACTTCAAGACAAAATTAATTAGAAAAGACAAAGACTGTCATTACATATTGCTAAATGGAATAATCCCAACAAGACGATATAACAACAACAAATATTTTTGCTTCAAACATCAATGCACCTAATTGAAAAAAAAATACTAATTGATAAAAAGGCTCAATTACGCCCCAATGCAATTCCACATGATTTAGATATACTCTTCTTACTAATGCATAGGTCATCCAGACATAAAAAGAACAAAGATACTACAGAGTTAAATCATACAGTAAATCAAATGGACTTAAAAACATAAAATAGACCAATATACTTAATTAGCAGATGCAAAAATTCTCAATAAAATATTATGAAATCAACAACACATATCTCATTAAGTCACAAGTTTTCAATTATATAAATAGGTTGAAGTTGATACAGATACACTAAAATAAGTTGAAAAATATATATTTATATAAAATGTACATTTAAAAATACTCTATGACTTCACCTATTAATTTTCTCAAAGGAATACAATTCTAAACTCTTATTATTTATTTTAAAATTTACTATAAGTGGTTTATTTGTGCTTAATTTATGTTTTTATATATGTTCCACTCATGGAGCAATGAGAATTAATGGATTAAAAAGATTGTACATTATGATCAAGTTGGTTTTATTCTGAGATTGTGTTTTATTCCACTTTTTTGTCACTGTGACCAAATTACAAGACAAAAAAATTTTGGAGAAGGGAATGTTCATTTAGTGCTCACGGTTTCAGAGGTGTCAGTCCATAGATGGCTAGCTCCATTGCTCTGGGCCCATGGTGAAACGGAGCACGATGGCAGAAGGATGTGGAGAAGGACAGAAGCTCAATACCTGGACATTAGGAATCAAAGTGAGAGGTCTGCTCACCAGGAACAAAATATATACTCCAAAGCCATGTCTCCAGTGACCTACCTCCTACAGTCACACCCTTCCTGCCTACAATTACAACCCAGTTAATCCATTCAAGTGGATTAATACACTGATTAGGTTAAGGTTCTCAACCCCAATCGCTTCAGCTCTAACCGTCCTTGCATTGTCTCACACATGAGCTTTTGAGGGACACTTCATATCTAAACTGTAACAGATTGCAAGGGTGGATCAACATACACAAATCAATAAATGTAATATGACATATGAATAAAATCAAAAACAAAATCACATGATAATCTGAATATATGTAGTAGAAGCCTTTGTTCACATTCAACACCCATTATTGATAAAAATCCTGAGGAAAATAGAGATAGAAGGAACTTACCTTAACTGAAAGTTATCATCATACTGAGTAGAAACAAACTGAAAACATTTCTTCTAAAATCAGGAACAAGACAAAAGTGTATACTTTTACCATTGCTGTTCAATAAAATCCTTGAAACTTTAACCAGAGCAATTAGGTAAAATAAAGAAAAGAAAAGGAATACAAAGAGGAAAGGAAGAAGTCAAATTGTTCCTATTCATAAATGAATCTATCCTGTATTTAGAAAATCTTAAAAGTGGCACCAGTAGACTTCTAAAGCTGACAAACAAATTCAGAAAAATAGAAGGATTTAAAGAAGTCAACATGCAAAAATCAATAGCTTTTCTAGACACCAATAATGAATCTGCTGAGACAGAAATCAGGAAAACAATTCTATTCATAATAGCTTTAAACACACACACACACACACAACTTAGGATGAATCTAATCAAAGAGGTAAAAGACCTTTATGGTGATAAACTATAGATCCCTTAAAAAGAAAAAAGAAAAAAAGACATCAGAAGATGGAATAATCTCCCATGTTAAGGAAAGACAAAATTAATACTGTTAAGATGGCCATACTACCAAAAGTGATCTACAGTTTCAATACAGTTGCCATAAAAATACAAATGATATTATTCTCAGAACTAGAAAAATAATCTTAAAATTTTAGATGAAAGAATAGAACACCCAGAATAGCTAAAGCAATTCTGAGCAAAAGAGTAAACCTGGAGGTATCACAACACCTGACTACAAAGCCATTGAAACAAAAACAGTTTAGTAACAGTATAAAATAGGCATATAGGCCAGTGGAAGAGAATAGAAGACACATAAAAAAAAAAACTCACATAGAGTTTTCTGACTCCTGACAAAGGTGCCAAAAACTTACTCTGGAGAAGAGACAGTATCTTTAATAATATATGCTGGGAAAACTGGATATCCAAGTGTAGAAGGATAAAGCTAGTTTCTTATCTCTCACTTTGCACAACAGTCTACTCAAAAGGAATCCAAGACCTAGGAGTGAGACCAGAAACTTTGCCAACTGCTGGAAGAGAACATAGAGGAAACACTCCAACATATTGGTGTGGGCACTGATTTCCTTTGTAAGACTCCTATGTTTCAAGAAATAATAGCAAGAATCAATAATGTTATGGTATTAAACTAAAAAGCTTCTGCACAACAAAGCAAGTAATTAACAGTTCAAAGAGAGTATCTACAGGGTAGGAGAAAATCTTTGCCTACTACTCTGGTAAAACAGAATTAATATCTACAATATATAAAGAACTCAAAAAACTCAACATCATAAACCAAATAAACCATTCAGTAATTGGGTAAATGAAGTAACCAGACACTTTTCAAAAGAAGTAAAAGTGACCAATAATAATATGAAAAAGTATTCCCTATCTCTAGCCATCAGGAAAATGTAAATCAAAACTATACTGACATTTCATCCCATTTCAGTTAGAATGACAATCATCAAGAATAGCAATAATAGTACATGCTGGCAAGGATATAGGGAACTCTTATGCTCTGTTGGTATACATGTAAGTTAGTACAGACACTATGGAAATCAGTATGGAGGTTCCTCAAAAGACTAGCAATGGAAGTACCATATGAAATAGCTATACAACTCCTCAGTATTCATCCAAAAGAATTAGAGTCCATACTATAGTAAAATGATAATCCTGTTTATAGCAACACAATTACAATAGCCAAGTTACGGAACCAGCCTAGGTGTCCATCAATAGAAGAATGGATAAATAAAATGTGGTGTATATACATAATGGAATTTTATTCAATCATAAAAAGAACAAAATTTTGTCATTTGCAGGAACATAGATGGAACTTGAGAGCAACATATGAAGTGAAATAAGTCAGACTCAGGGATTATATATTTTCTTTCATGGTGGAATGGTGGAAGCTGAAAAAAAAAAGGATAAAGAAAAATCATGAAGATACCAGAGAGAACAGGAGGGTGGAGAAAGAGGTTGGGGGAGGGAATATGGGAAGGCAAGGGGAGGTGTGGGGGATTGAAATTGATCAGATTATTATATGCATGTATAATATGCCACAAGGAAACTCATTATTCTTTATAAATATTATCCACCAATAGAAAAACGTAAATAAAAGTTTACAAAATGACCCCCTTGAGGAATTACCACCAAATTATCAATGTGGAATATTGTTCAGTATAGAAAGAGGGCTCCATATAAATTCAGCTTAAATAACATGTGAATAGCTTATTTAATATACTATATAATCATGAATATCAATGGTAGAATATTTTCTTAACCTAGATCTTTTTAATATTATATATATA
>NW_025999942.1:7614324-7629108 GCF_001458135.2 Marmota marmota marmota | reverse complement strand
ATATAAAATAAATAAGGGGTTAGAGATGTATCTCAGTGTCAGATAACTTGCCTAGAATGTGTGAGGCTCTGGGTCCAATCTTCAATACCATATAATAAATGAGTAAATGAATGAGTTAATGATTGAATGTATGTATTTTCCATATTCTTATAGCTTGTTTTATATGATTACAATGTTGGAAATAAAGGAAATATGTAAAAAATGCAACTGAAGCCCAGAGATGGACTAGTTAGGTCTGGAAAGGCATCATAAAGATGGCCATTTATGTTAAGGTTTGAATGACAAATAGAAGCTTCAAGAGAAGAGGGTTTGTGGGGCTAGGTAAGAATTCTAGGCAGAGGGAACAATAAATATAAAAGTAGGCATGGCATAGTAAGATATTTTAACCCTGGAATTTCCCAAAACCACTTAAATTGCCTGCAATTAGCTTGTTTTTCAAAGGGATCACTTGAAACCAAAATGGAAGACAATAAAGTATGAATTTTTAAAAGAGGAAATGTCAATCCAAAGAGGTCTTCCTGACCTTGTTGACACTGTGGACAGCCCCAGGCCCTGTGGAAGCCCTCAGTAAAGCATATAGACTATGCTTCAGAAGTATAATCAAGAGCTGTTGGCAGAGAAGCCCTGGGGTGATATATTATTCAGCTTTGTATTACTATAACAAAATACCTGAGATAATTAACTTACAGGAGAAAATATTTACTCTGGATCACAGTTTTGGAGCTTCCAGTTTATGATCTAGTGGCCCTTTTCTGATGAGCAAAATACAACATAATGGGAGCACATGATGAGGCAAAACTAAGAGCCAGGAAACAAAGATAAAGAAAAAGAGACAGAGGTCCTCTGATTCTATTCAAAGATGATCTAAGGACCTCTCACTAAGCCCCACCTCTGAAAGATTACCTCCCAATAGTACCACCCTGGAAACCAAACCTTTAACACATGCATCTTTGAGAGATACTCATTCAAACCACAGAAGATGGGAAACTAGAGATATTCTCTGCAGTGGGGCAAGATGTTAGGGGACACCTTCGCATAACCATTGCTACAATATAGGATGGAGTAATATGTAAGATCAAAAGAATATGAGGTTGAGTAGAATTTGTGTCAACATGTAAGATATGTGCTTGATATGGCTGACATGCTTATCATAGTATCAAGCGGAAATTCGGGTATAAACAGAGCAAAACCTTAAAAGCTAGATCATGGACATATTGTATAGGATAGAAACCTTCTTTGTAACAGTATCATGCATGATTCTATAGTCAATGAAGAATAATCCAAGGGTTTAAGACAAATGGGTAACTCATTTCTATTTGTATCAGTTATAAGATAATGCTTCTGTAAGTACTGAATTTTCCTTTGTACCAAGTACTATGTCTTGGGAAAATTGCAAAAGGAAAATAGAAAAAAAAACATGATTCTTCCCTCACAAGCATATTGAGGAAGACAATTTTTCAAGCCATTACAGTAAACTTTTGGGATAAGCTTTTGGATGAGGGTATGGATACCATTGGTACCCACAGCAGGAGTGTTTGTATTACTCTGGGGGTTCTGAGAAGGATTTTGAAGAGAGTTGGCAGTAACTTTACATTGAAGGGTGAGTGAAAGTGATATGAGAAAGGAAGGGGAAGAAGCATACCAGGAGGAATAGACAAAAATAAACATGTTGCATCCAAGGGAGCTGAAGGAGTGTAGACTGGCTGTCAATAGTGGAGTGTGAGGAAGAGGTGTCCAGAGACAGATGCTTAGAGAGGAAAAGCGGAACTACTTGTGCAGAAGATGCAAATTCAAACAAATAGTCAAGAATCACTGAACTAAATGAACAAAAATGTTTTGAATCACCCTTTTCCTTTAGTGCAAATAAGTAAACTTTTATTTAGAGCCTTCCTACACTTCTCAAGCCATACTTCCAACAAATTACTTTCAGCAGATAGAATGGAGCAGTTTTTCCATTTGGGAGCTCACCTTAGTGTCCCATGTTGGTCACTTACAGAGCCTTGTCACAACCACTGGGGTGGATTGCTCTGAGGTCAGAATCTCATGCACAGCATGAAACATGGAATCAGACCCTGAAAATGATGCTGAAGTGTTTGTAATAGTAGCAATAAAAATAAAAGCTCTTCAATGTATCACTTTTATTCAAATTTTCTTTTATTCCATACAACAGGCAGGCCTTATCTGGCTTGTTTCACTTTTTTTCCCCCCACATTTTATCATCTGTGCCTGTATCTATAAGTAGACTACACATGCTCCTCTCTTGGTGACTCTGGGTGTTTTGTTATCTATTCTCACCTTTTTGGAGAGAAAAATAAACATGACATGCAACTCCAAAACAGGAAGTGCATCTCTGCTAACATTGCAGAAAAATCTGAGATGAACAGGAAGTCATACAGAAAAGCAAATTATTTGCTTCATATCATCTGTAGTTTATAACAGCAAACGCAATGCTCCAGGCTTGTATGAAATGTATGTTATGCTAAATTTGAGGTCATACTCTCACTTGTCAGAACATAACTTCTAGTCCTAAGTTCTAAAACTTTAGAGGCCTGTGAAATAGTTGGACAGGTTCCAAAGAAGAGCAATGAAAAGTGATAAAAGATTTGAAAGGTAATACCTTTGAGGGAAGACTAAAAGAACAAGAATTATTTCTCCTCTAAATGAGAAGTCAGAGATAATTTTACAATCTTGGAGTCTATGAAAGCTTTTATGTGTAGAGCAACGGTGTCCAAATCCAGAGGAATTTGAGGAGCCCCTGGGTAAAGCAAAGGAACCCTGGTGTGTGTGGGGGGAGGGGGTATTGCTGTGCATTGGCTCCATGTATTTCTTGGTAGAAACCTCTTCTTCTGAGACCCAGGAGATTGGGTATTATCTACTAGTGAGGTGTCATGTTCTGTCTTCATGAACACTGGGGTAAAATAAATGACGTCTAAGAATCTCTAAATTCAGTAGTTTTCAGGTTTTTAAAAGGTCTTCCATTTGAGAGGACTCCAAGGACAAATAAATTATTGGCCAAGATTTTATTCTTATACTTTCTTGAAATAGTAGCACACCTGGTCATTATTGGTAATATCTGCAACCAGAATTTCAGAAACTTTTATCATATTACTAGTTTAGGAATCTTTCTTATGCACAATAATTTCAAAAATATTTCTAGCCTTATATTCCTTAGGTCATCACTGTTACACTTATCTGCCTGTGCTCTGATAAGGTACTGTACTGAACTTCTCAGCCTCTCCTTTCAAAACGGAGGATGATACATATATAATCTAATAGTTCAGTTGAAATAAACATTCTTCCATTTCAGGAGCAAAATCTATGCATAGAGACACCTGCATATTTTTGGAAATATAGTAAGTTATAATTTTATGACAGCAGCATAACATTCCATTTACAATCTTTTTAGAAAGGTGGATGATAACAGAAGCTAGGACAATACAATAAAATACTATGTCTGCAATAAAAAATCAGACTTCACTCTACTGAAATGGGCTCATGCAGATCACTATATCTCTGTTTACGGGGAATTTTAAGATAGTCACAAAACAAAACTGCCAAGCATGAAAGAATAATTCCTTTAACAGCTGTTCAGTAAGGTCAAAACCACAGAAACTATTGAAGGTTACAAAAGTATAGTTAGAACTCTTGGGAGTTTAGCTCTATTGCAACAGAGATTTCAAAATCATCCTGTGCTTGCACCACACCTGATGTCAGAATGCTGATCATTTGTTAAAAGATTTTGGAAGCTTGAGATCAATTCTGTCATTTGACTTACTACTTCATGCCATCATGACTGGGGAGACAGAGTTAATAAATGAAAACATAGATGTCTCTGATGCTTAGTTCAGAAAAAAGAAACAAACATGGATCAATAGGGGCAATCTGACACCAATATCCCAGTTTCTACCTAGACATCAGCAAAAGGAAGGCTACTGTACACAATCCCAAAAACCTGCTCTCCAACCTGCCCTATTGATGAAAAAGCTGGACATAATAAGAAATTAAATGAAGCTGAATAAATACCACACTGAGCGCTGGAAATCAGAACTACATTTGGTGAAAAGTAACCAAAAGAAAAAAAAATAGATCAAAATGTCATCATATGAAACATTGATATTTTTGTGGTTCATGACTCCAAACTGAAATATAAACTCAGCCTTAGGCCAGATTTTTTTTCTTTTCTGCTATTTGATTTGAATACGTTCATTCCTCCTTCTTTATTTAGAGAGCTTTGCATCTCTTCTTTTTTTTCTCACCAAATTTTATTTTACTTAAAAAAAATTCTCAGTGAAACCCAAATTTTATGAAATAGAGGGAATTAGGTGACATTTCAACAATAAAATCATCTGATGGAACATGCAATGTAAATGTGTTTTGCAACTCTGTTTAACAGCATAGACTGTTTAAAATAGAAGTTAACATCAGTTTGCTGTGAACATAAATATGATGTTTATCAATGTGACCCCTTTAGTTCCTTAATTGTTAACCTCATATGATATTAAATTTCATAGATCCCGTGTTGGTCTATATAGCATTACCTCAAAACTCTAAAAACCTCAATGATTGCATACCATTAATACCACATTCAATTACATTTGTAATTTAAAAGGTTAGCAGTGTGCTTGGACAATGAAAAGTGTTTCTCATCTGTACAAATGCGGAGAAGCACAACCTATTGCAGTTCCCGCTCACAATTTGGACTTTTCCTCTCTTGTGGTGCACTGGATTTTAGTAAAACAAAAATAAGATTTGACTTAATTACTAAAACTTTGACACAGGACTTTTTGAAATTTCTCAGATGGTACTATCTAAAACATTTTAGTTATAAAATCATCTCTTGGAATTTAAAAACAAATCTTGATGTAAGTATGAAGGGTTTGAAACACACATTTGAGAAATTTCTCAATTGTGATGAACCAGAAGTTGTGTTATTAACCCCATTTTAAGGACAAAAAACTAAAGATTCTGAAAAAAATAATGCATTTTATCCAACGTCATGATAGTACCAAGACTATAACCTGAATATTCTCGAGTTGAGTATGTAAAACTTGCTTATTCAACATCAAACACAAACATATATAGAGAGAGAACTCTCAATTTATAAGCATGTCATCTCACAAAGATACATTGACAAGGGATGGCAATTTTTACCATTGGAACACTGTGGTGGAGAAAATTTGGCTTTC
Organism: Marmota marmota marmota; assembly: GCF_001458135.2. NCBI lineage: Eukaryota > Metazoa > Chordata > Mammalia > Rodentia > Sciuridae > Marmota > Marmota marmota. The sequence continues at coordinate 7,623,922 of NW_025999942.1, read as the reverse complement.
TAGAACAGTCCTTAATAGCTCACTTATTCAAAAGAATGATGCAGTGGTCATATTTCCAGTCATATCTTTAATGATGTTTCTGAAAAAAAAATCACATTTAGTGGTTTACTTTGGGGCATAGGACATACCTCACTTAGGACAGAGGATCCAATTCTCTCCTCTTGTCTCCACCCCAGCTCTCAGAGAAGCAATTGAAAGATGAGAACTACAAGGCTTCACTGTGAGAAGCTCCCAATTTCTTCTGTCTCCCTTAGATGATCCATCTTAAATAGACAACTCCTATCTGTTACTCCCATTATTTTCCATTTTGAGTACCAAGTAATGCCTTCCTTCTTCCTTTTTCTTTCCATGGAAGAAAATGATTCCTAACTTTCCATTAGAATTCCTTGAAATTTCTTCTTGACCATGATTTCTGAAACACACACGTTTTTCTGAACTTTTGAAAAATGTGTGCACAAGTGTTTTCTAACCCTCCAGACTTTTAAAAGGTTGTTCTTTATTTAGCATCCAATTATACTCCTCAAGTATCCATCCAACATGCAGCAGGAAGCCTGGGGCCCACCCCACAATATGTCTGAGTATTCCCAATTGTCTCTGTTCCCCTGGCTCCTCCCGCTCCCATTTCACACTCTGAGGAATACTTGACGTCCTTCCATGTGGTGATCTGCCCTCTGACTACAAACCTTGTCAACTCCTGCTTTCCCTTCCTCTTTCACTCATAGTACAGGGCTTCATGTGACAAAAATATTACTAAATGTATGGGGATAACCAATGACAGTGACAGCATACTGAAAAGAGTCTCATGGCTCTCTCTCTGTTTGAGTTTCTTTGGTTAACAAAGTTCCACAATTTAGGTGGCTTAAAACAACAGAAATGTACTGTCTCCCTGTTCTGAAGGATAGACATCCCCAAATATTTCTAGAATATTTTATTAAATTATTACTATTATTTCCTATAATAACTTCTGTTCTCTCGGTTCTCCTCCTAAGGGACACTAATTATGCACATATTTTATTCTCTTCCCTGTGTTTCTTGGCCTCTTATATCTATAATCACTTTTAACTTCTGCTTCATTCACATTTCATCAATTCTCATTTTATTTCTCTGAGGTTCATAGGGGGAAATTGTTCCTTGCCTCTTCCCAGCATCTGTGCTGGCCATATATCCTTGGTGTTCCTTGGTTTGTAGGTGCATCACTTCAGTCTCCATCTCCATTGTCATATGGTGGTCTGTCTTACAATATTCTTCTGTGTGTCTCTGTCGTTCAGTATTCCTCTCTTTGTGTCTTTGCCTGAATTTTTCTCTTCATTTAAGGATACCATTCATACTGGATCAAGAGCCCAAATCAGTCCACTATTATTTCATCTTAACATAGCTGATTACTTCTGTAATAACCATTTCCAAGTAAGGTCATGTTCTGAGGTCTTCAGGGTTGGAGCTCAAACACATCTATTTTATTTTTAAGTAAGGCATTTATTTATTTATTATTTATTGGTACCAAAGATTGAACTAAGGGACACTCAACTACTGAGGGACATCACCCTCCTATTTTGTATTTTATTTAGAGTCAGGGTCTCATTGAGTTGCTTAGAACCTCGCTTTTGCTGAGGCTGGCTTTGAACTCATAATGCTCCTGTCTCAGCCTCCCGAGCCGCTGGGATTACAGACTTGCACCACAGCACCTAGCTCAAACACATCCTTTTGGAAGATACATTTTAACCCATCAAATGTTAGAAGGAATTTCTCCCTATAATTTCTTTGGCTCAGCCACACCACTCTCAGGGCCCACCCCACCCTCTCACTGTCCAAATAAACTCCTTCTATTAAGGGTTTCTAAGGCCTGGCCTGGCCCTCCCCAATCCTCCATCTGGACCTCCAGATTGGATGGTTTCGTTCACTGGCCAAATTATTGCTTGGTATGCATTGGTGTTACTGTTGTTGAAGACTCTTTTCACACTAACCCAATTTTGACTCTGTGTTGTGCTTTTTTGTGAATTTTTGTGTTTCTTCTAACAAATGAGATGCTTTTTTCTCCTAGTGGTTAAGTACTTTATATAATAGCTGTAATCTATTACTTCTTCAGGTTAGTATCTATGAACTACCTGTTACAAGCACTGAAGATTTAGTGGATTTCCATTTCCCTATTCCCTCAGTCCTCCACTCTACCATTATATTTTAGATTATTACTACACCTTTGCTGTTCTTTTAACCATTCAATCTACTTATGTCTCTATTACTTGATTTATTAGCCTAATGAAGTCTTCTGATCTCAGGTCATAAAAGATATTTAAACATACTTACACTACCTCTCCCTTCTCTGTCATCCCTTCTCAACTATTTAATTATTTCTTCATTGATAGAGTTTATAACTTTAGCAATATGCTTTACAGTTGCAATTCCCATACTTGTTTTAAATGTCATCGGATATTTAAATGTATTCACAAATAACTACCAGGAATTTTGCAGGAGCTTCTTCATTCTTTATTTTTGTCACCCACAGCTTGTCATTATTTCTAGAATATTTTATTAAATTATTACTATTATTTCCTCTAATAACTTCTGTTCTCTCTGTTCTCTTCCTGAGGGACACTAATTATGCACATGTTTTATCCCCTTCCCTGTGTTTCTTGTGCTTTATTTCTGTAGTCACTTTTAACTCCTGGTTCATTCACATTTCATCAATTCTCATCTCATCCATGCCCCATGCTGTGGCTTCACCGGTGAGCCTTCTCCTTTCTACTGCTTCTAATATGATCTTCATTTCTGATTGGTGGTTTTATTTGCCTTCTAGATTTTTCTTAGTTCTGTCATGTCATGTTTCATTTACTCTGGTACCTTGGTCTATTTTCCCCTTTGAGATCCAGACTCATAGAAATGCTTTGCTGCATTAGGGATTTAAAATATTTATTTCAAATGGTTTAATCATAAACCATTTTGATATGTTCCATGGCAAGTATTTGTGATGAGTTTTTTTTTTTTTTTTTTTTTTTGCTGTCCCCACTTTCTCCTCTTTCTTTTCATCTTTTTACCATGACAATATCTCTATATAGATTTTGTACTATTGTTTTACATGAGATATGAGATTCAACTTAGAACAAGAAGAGTTTTTCCTCAACCAAGTGAAGGAGTGAAGGTTGTGTTGAGGACCGAAGGTGGTCAGGAACATGTTCCAGTATTAGGAGTACTTCTAATGACATAGAGTTTTGCATGTGGAAGGGTGGATTTTTCTTGCCACTCAAGAGAAATAGCAGTAGAGTTCACTGCAATGCCATGCCTCTCCCTGTGGCCTGTCTTAGTAACAGACAGCCGTGTGCCAACACAAAAGAAGCCTGTGTTGTTCTTCCGTTAGATCCATCTGCCTGCTTCCCCTGGGTAACAGATTGGCTCTTAAGAAGCCAATAGGACCTGTTCAAGATCCAGTTCCCATTTTTTTTGGAACAAAATGATGTCACCTTCTCTCCTCAAAGCGGGTAGCTATACTGAAGAATTGTGCCTGTCAACTTAATCTGAAGACTTGTACCATGGGCCTCGTTTCTTAGCATGTGCCTGCACTCCTGACTGACCTCTTTTGATACCTGGCATCCATTCCATCTACACTATGACTCAGGTTACAGAGATCTTCTAATTGCACCAAAGACTGAGGATTTGGTTTTGTTTTATACTTCTTTCAGTGTCATGTGATCCTCATTGTTTGGGGGTTATTATCAAATGCAAAGGAAGCAGTACTATTTCTACACCACCAATATTTAAAATCCAAAATAAAATCTAGTCGCTTATTTTTGCTTTGTTTAACATTTTCTTTAACCTTTAATTTTTTTTAAAGAAAAAACACAGAGGTGAGAAACCACATTCAAAGAAATTATCCATGGTCATGTTGTACCAAATGTAGGACAAGAATTCTCGTTTTTTACTTCTTAAACTGAAAGAACTTACCACTATACTTACCATTATATCATGCTTTGGCAAGGCATTAATGGTGGATTTGACCTTATTTCTAAGAAAATAAACATTAAATCTGGACTTTCAATATACTAAGAATCTCACATTTAATTTCATGCTTGAAAATACAGTTCCTATGAGATTTCAAAACTTTGAAACAATAAATGCTTCTCCAGTGATCCTTTCACACATATTGTATTTACCATCAGGAGATGATCCAGGTAAAGAATAATTAATGTTAAAAATTTTGAACTATTGCTCTATTTGCCTGAATCTACTTCACTGAGGAGAAATTCTTTCTAGATCACCTATAAGAAGTAATAGATAACATCTGACTTCTCAAAACCAATTCTCTGAAGTAGAATGCCACTTTCTTAGTATATGCTAATATCCATTTTTAAAAATTTTTGGTGAATACAAAAAAGGTAACTCTGTCATGCCCATATTTAGATAGACTCAGATATATTACTTCTATCCCCAGTCAAGAAATCTAGAAATATCTTAAAGTTAATTACAATTGAAAGCATCCATGAAAAAATGCTTTTGTATGATGATTTTCATTTTGAACAAAACTACTGAAGATTGATTATTCTGATACTGTTTTATTCAATAACTGGGAATTTCAGGTATGAAAGTGAGTACAAATAAAGGCTGTATGGTATAAATTAAACTAACTGAACCTTACCAACACCGGAAAAGTTAGGCAAAAGCACGTTAAGTAGATTTGCTCCTTTTAACATGTTCAAACTTTTCTCTCATGGTTACCTATGCTGCCAGTTGTGGGTGGGCAAATAAATACCTGTTAGCTTCTGAAAACTCCTTTGAAAGCAGGGAGAATAGCGGCTTGGCTTGCTACAATTGTTTTGTTGGTTGGCATAGAGTTTTAATTATTCTGTGATACATCTCTAGATATCACAGATGACACAGTAACCACATTGTTCTTCAGCAGGGTCCTTTATTGTCTACCTTGGTTTGTACTTAGGATGGTTGTTCCAATTTCTCCCTGAATCTTCTATCTCTGTGAGTCTTCTTATTATTAATGTGTTTCTTAATACAGTCTGATCATAAATGCAAGGAACATAAGGGTGGTCAGACACACATTAAATATAAAAATTAAAATAAAGAATAAATTTCTTTGATGAAGGTAAGTTATGACATAAGAGGAAAAAAGTGTCACATAGATATCTTGTCCAGATTATGTGTAATTCCATTTATATGAAAGTGGCAATATATGGAAAGTTTTCTATCAAAGATCTTTTTGACCTGCCCACTGATACTAGGTACAACATTAAATATTACATTAGCTATGTAGATAACAAAAGAAAATGAATAAGCTTCATTTAAAAAAATAATGTAAATTGGATAGTTATAGTTTAAAACCACAGGTCAGTAGCAATCTATCATTTCTTTAGTAAGTATCTACTATGCACAAAATAAGTTATGGACTGCTATGAACTATAAGGACATCCTTTTCTCAGGAATTTTTAAAATATTTCTGGACATGACATGCAAATTAAGAGAAATAGAGACTAACCCAGAAATAAATGATTTTTGCAAACATTAAATGATTAAATTCTAAGATTAATAAACAATGAAGAACTACTTCAAGTAAGGGTATGGAAGGTCTTGTGGTTCAGTTGTTGGGGTTAATTAGGTCTTCAGAAGCAGTTAGAAATGGAGTAAGTAGAGATAACAAGGAGGGATTTTAAGAGTAAAAGAAAGAATGAACAGATGTGGAAGTGAGGCAATTCTGAAAGTCATCAGTTAAAAGAAGGGGGTTCATATGGGTCAATTGTAGGAAATATATTTAAAGAAGAAGACTACAACCAACCTCAGAATCTTAGTGCAGAATCTAGTTCTAATACCTCTGATACTTAAAAAAAATAAGTTTAGATGAAGACTTATTTTCTTTGTAATTTTTATAGAAGTGATGATTTTATTAACACCCTTTTTTCTCCTCAGTGTTGAATACATACAGCTCTATGGATTTCTTCATATGAGTTACAACAAACTAATTAATGCTCTAGTAAAAAGTTGTCAGAGGCTAAATTTCATCTCACTCCTGTTAGAATGGCAGCTGTTATGAATACAAACAGCAGTAAGTGTTGGCAAAAATGGGGGAAAAAGGTACACTAATACACTGCTGGTGGGACTGTAAATTGGTGCAGCCAACATGGAAAGCAGTATGGAGATTTCTTGGAAAATTGGGAATGGGACCACCATTTGACCCAGCTATCCCACTCCTCGTCCTATACCTAAAGGACTTAAAAACAGCATACTACAGGGACATAGCCACATCAATGTTTATATCAGCACAATTCACAATAGCTAAACTGTGGAACCAACCTAGATGCCCTTCAGTAGATGGATGGATTAAAAAAAAGTGGCATGTATACACAATGGAATATTACTCAGCAATAAAATAGAATAAAATCATGGCATTTGCAGGTAAATTGATGGCATTGGAGAAGATAATATTAAGTGAAGTTAGCCAATTCCCAAAAACCAAATCCTGAATGTTTTCTCTGATATAATGAGTCTGATTCATAGTGGGATAGGGAGAGGGAGCATGGGAGGAAAAGATGAACTCTAGATAGGGCAGAGGGGTGACAGGGGAAGGGCATGGGTAGGGGGTTAGAAATGATGGTGGAATGTGATGGACATCATTATTCGAAGTACATGTATGAAGACACAAATGGTGTGAATATACTTTATATACAACCAGAGATATGAAAAAAATGTGCTCTATATGTGTAATAAGAATTGTAATGCATTCTCCCATCATATATAAAAAGAAAAAAAAGATTTTGCTCCAGCTCTTTCTTTGCCTTGGCCTGCTTCATATCACCCTGTTAAGAATGTGTTCAAGACACTTTATAAAAGAAGAAATACAATCGTCAACAAATATATTAAAAAAAAATTTCAACATCACTAGCAATTAGAGAAATGCAAATTAAAACTAGACCAAGATTTCATCTCACTCCTGTCAGAATGTCAATGATCGAGAATACAAGTTAACACTGGGCACAGTGGCACATGCCTGTAATCCAACGGCTCAGGAGCCTAATGCAGAGGATCTTGAGTTCAAAAACAGCCTCAGCAATGGTGAGATGCTAAGCAAATCAATAAGACCCTGTTTCTAAATAAAAATATAAATAGGGCTGGGGATGTGGCCCAGTGGTTGAGTGTGCCTGAGTTTAATCCTAGGTACTGCCCCCCAAAATAATACAAGTAACTATAAATGTAGGTGAGGATGTGGGAGAAAAGGCACATTCATACATTGCTGGTGAGACTGCAAATTGATTCAACCACTCTGCAGAACAGGATGGACATTCCTCAGAATGTTCTTTTGACCCAGTTATCCCACTCCTCAGTATATGCCCAAAGTACTTAAAATCAGCACAGTATAGTGATGCAACCACATCAATTTTTATAGCAGCTCAATTCACAATAACTGAGCTATGGAAATAACCTAGGTGCCCTTCAACAGATGAATGGATAAAGTAAATGTAGTACATATACACAATGGAATATTCCTCAGTCATAAAGAAAAATGAAATTATGGCATTTGCCTATAAATTGAGAATATCATGCCAAGTGAAATAAGCCAATCCCCAAACCCAATGGCCAAATGTTCTCTCCGATATGTGAATGTTAACTCACAATAGATGAAGCAGGGTGTAGAGAAAAGGGGAGGTTCACTGGATTGGACAGGGGGAATTGGGGGAGGGGAGGAGGGTTGGGAATCGAAAGACAGTAGAATGAATCAGACATAACTTTCCTGTATTCATACATACATACATGTCCAGTGTAACTCCACATCATGTACAACTACAAAAATGGGAAGTTATGTATGATGTATCATATATGTATGATATGTCAAAATATATTCTACTGTTATGTATAACAAACAAAAAAATTCTAAAAAGAATGTGTTCTAAAGGTGTATTAAGAATTGTAATGCAAAAAAAAAAGAGAGAGAGAGCTCATGTATAATGGCATAATGTGGCGTGAACACACTTTATATAGGGAGTTAGGAAAAATGGTGCTGTAAATGGATAATTATGAATGTAATACATTCCACTATTGTCATGTATGCAAGAAATTTTTTAAAAAACTGATATTCTGAATAATCATTATACATTTTTATATTTTTTGTCAAATTATTAAATACAAATGTTAATATATATATATATATATATATATATATAGTAAATGTAGCATTTTACTTAAATGTACAGAGCTTCAGTAGCAGCAAAATATAGTAAAACAAATGAATAAAAGATTTGATTATTATGAATCTTTAAAAAAAAGAATGTGTTCTTTCTTCAAAATTCTTATTCCCACTTTATTCACAAGTCTTCTTCAGAATCTTCTAGTCAAAATTAACCCCTCCTTTTCCAAAACCCCAGAATGTATTTTTAAAACCTCTTATGCTTACTTTGGCATACTGTATTTTCATCTCTGTAAAGAATACAACTTTTCACTTTATATATTGGCAACTCTGAGGACAGTTTTGATTGTCAAAATTGTAAAGGTCAGACTACTACTGGCATCCAGTGGGTAGAATTTGGGATGCTGCTAAATATCCTTCAAGGCACATGACAGCTCCCACAACCAAGAATCATCCATCCCAAAATGTAAATACTGTCAAAGTTGAGAAAACCTGTGTAGAGTATGAATGAGAATGTCCACCTTAATGCTCTGCAGACAGTAATGTATTCAACATTTGGTAATGAACTGGCTTCAGAAATACCAGTCACTAGGTAGTACTGTTAGGAAGGAAATATTAATTTTAATAATATTCCTGATTGAATCTTTCAATGTTTGCCATGGTTTCCTCCTTTTCAAGCTCAGAAGAGCATTGTACCTTCCATTCCCTTTGCAATTAAGTGTAACTGTTTCTGCTGGCCCTCATATTAGGGGTAGAAATGAGTCATTCTGAACCAGAACTTTGAATTGTTGGTGTAAGATATTGAAGTTCTCTCTTTTGCCCCCTGATGAAATCAGTCTGAACCCAAAACAAGTTCCATCCAAAACAGGAAGGATATATAATATGCTCAAGAATTCATTGCTTAATCAAAATTCTACACATCAGTTTTTCAGTACAATATGCACATAGATTTTTTTTAAATCTCAGGTTAAATTCTGCTCAGTATTAAAATTCTAATCTATCTCAGCATGATTTCTCTTATGATTTCAGTGTTATTGTTAAAATTTCTATATTTATTTGTTTATATTAACCAAACATTTTCTGACATGAAGTTGTTCCTCACGTTCATTTTGCTGATGATTCAACATATTTTTATTGATTTTATTTTTTAAATACATGACAGAGAAATGTATTACAATTCTTATTACATATATAAAACAATTTTTCATGCCTTTGTTTGTATATAAAGTAGGTTCACACCAATTCATGTCTTCATACATGTACTTTGGATAATGATGTCTATCACATTCCAACATATTTTTTAAATTAACAATTTAAAAAATATGTGGAACCAACCTAGATGCCCTTCAATAGACGAATGGATAAAAAAAATGTGGCATTTATACACAATGGAGTATTACTCTGCATTAAAAAATGACAAAATCATAGAATTTGCAGGGAAATGGATGGCATTAGAGCAGATTATGCTAAGTGAAGCTAGCCAAT
>NW_025999942.1:7544056-7614314 GCF_001458135.2 Marmota marmota marmota | reverse complement strand
TATTAATAATAATAATAATAATAATAATAATAATAATAATGGCAGCTTTGGACCAGGTAATGTTTCATGGACATCATATTTATTATTTTATCTAATTTCATAACAATGGTACAAGGTAGATAAAATGATAATATGGTAAAAATGAAGATAATATTTTTTTTTAGATTGGAATATATGACCTCCTTATTCATTTTAAATTTCCCAAAGCATTTGTGATCACTCTATGGAATCAGTGTACAAACTATAATCTGAAAGAAATTGGTGGTATTTTTACAGTACGTGAACACAACCATCTGATTTATAGTTCAATCTGTTAATGCACTCTGTTATTAGGCCACCTGGCAGTTTTATGCATTGTGAATTTAAAGAGGAGCTCAATGTAACATAAGCTTTACAAGCTGGGGAAATATTATTGAAATGAAACATGAATGAGGACCATTTAAACAATAAAATAATGTGTATAGACTATATATTTTTTAGTTTTAGCTAATACGTGCCTTAGGTATAAATTCTGAAATAAGTTGAGGTTCTTATGAGACTATAAAAAAGAAATTCAAAATAAACTTATTATTTATTTCACTATTGTTAATCATGTAGTATTCATGGGCTTATAGAGAAGCAAAAATACAGTCACAAATTACTGCTGAAGAATTAAGCTCGCATATCAACTACATTTTCTTTTAGTACTCACAGAAGTGTACTTGGGGAAATGCTGTCAGAATGAAAAACCAGAATTGGGAGATGAAAGAAAAAACTGTAACTTATTGACCATCTCTTTTATGACTCTTTTTTTAATTATCATTTAAAGAATTTGATCCACTCTTGTTGAAGTACAAAATAAGGCCTGTACAAAGATAATCCTAGAAAATATGTCATTGAGATTAAGCAATGGCATATCAGTGAATTTGTATTGGACTTGAAGAAAGCACACCTACTATAGTGTGATGGTATTCATCCTGCATTGTTCTAAATGTGTCTACAAGTAGCTCCTGTCATTTATTAAGAGTATTGTATTTAAGTACGCTACCTTCTTCACAGTGGTCCACGAAATATGGACTCCATTTGTTCAATGATATCACAAATGTAGTTCACTTTAATTAAATTAGTGAATTAGAAATTATAAAAGTTATTACTTTTATTCAGACAGTACACTACAAATTGAATTATCTGTAGCAGATTCCAAAGAGATCTTATTTATGAGTCATATTTATATAATTTCACAACATGTTTTCCAGCATGTATCTGCTTTAAAATTCACGCAAATTAGTATAAGATATATTCTATGCTTGTGTAATTATATCAAAATGGATTATGTTGTCATGTATAACCAAAAAGAACCAACAAAACCATTTTTTTAAATTAAAAAAACTACATGCAAACAACTTAAGGGAAACTGAATTTTTGTTTTTACAAACATATCTATTTTCTTTCATTTTTAAAACTAAGAAAATGTAGGGACTGGGGTTGTGGCTTAGTGGGAGAGTTGTCGCCTAGCACACATGAGGCACTGAGTTTGATCTTCAGCACCACACAAAAATGAAATAAAGATATTGTGTCCACCTACAACTAAAAAATAAATATTTAAAAAATGCAAGAGGTTAATGAAAATGTTATGAACTGTATATTTTGAATTGAAGACACTTCTCAAAGAATTGAGGAAAAAAATGACTTTTCAAATTCATGTTTCTCTAAAATTTATGAGGAAGTACCAAAGCTACTTCTCATTGTCTCAGTTTTTCAAATACTTAACTTACAAGTGAAAGTTGAAATATACTTTCTTATACACTAGAAAACAATAGCAAATAGTTGAAAAGTATCCAATAACTGATATGTTATTATCATTTAACCTTAACACTTCCTTAATCAGTGTATATTTGGATTCTACACCTTGATTTTGAGGTTTCTGTTTAATCTTCCAGTTTTAACATTTTATTTAGGAATTTTGATGATATTATATACACACTTAGGGAAATATAGCACTATGAAAATACATGATCAATTAACAAATTAAATTCCTTCAGGTATTAATCACAGTATATTTTTTGGGCCAATGTTTTTAGAATAGGTACATGGATGCTTCTCATTTGGCCTTTTAGTAGGTTACTGTGTATTTTTTGCTAGTCTAATGTGCCCTGAAGACTTTTGGTTTCGGAACTTGAGGAGGTCACAGGATATGATAAAATTCATTTTACTGAAGTGTACTGGTTATGAAAATTGCTTGTTCCAGTGGACGATTTCAATACTTCATTTACAGCGTAAGTGCTCATTGTGTTTCCACTGGCTGGGAGCTGACCCCTATATTTCTCATTTTCCTTCTGAAATGTGGGTCAGCAGTGTTGTCAGATTCCTTCTCTCCTGTAAAACATTTTATTTTTAAATATTTGACACTAGAGTCTTCTAAAAGAACAGGTTAAAAAAAAAAAAGTCTTGCGGGATGGCATTTATGACTCGGAGAAGTATCATTGCCATTGACCTCACAACTCTTCTTAAATAGTCGCAAGAAGGGCAACAAAATTGTCAATTAGGCTTCCAGGGAACAGCTTCAGCCCAACTCAACTCGTGCTTGGCAGCATAATCGTGCAGATCTTGCTTCTATATGAGGAGCTGTTCCAGCCTATAATAATGAGGGTTCAACAAATGTGAACTTCCTTTCTCAACAGCAGACTTAGGAGCTGTTGATTTGTTACACATTTGTTAAAAGGTTATGTAATATTGAAATGTAGCATTTAAATGTTACCTCAGATATTCAACCTGATTCTCTGATCCACAAGAAGTCCATGTGGACTTTTACAAAGATGGAGGTTAAATAACGTGTGTGTGTGTGTGTGTGTGTGTGTGTGTGTGTGTATATATATATATATATATATATATATATATATATATATATATATATATATATATGTCTGTATATATATATATATATGACTGCATGNTATATATATATATATATATATATATATATATATATATACACATATATATATATATGTCTGTCATATATATGTTTGTTCCTGTGACCTGACACACACACACACACACACACACACACATATATGTATGTCTCTTCTGTTTTGTTTCTGCTTTTGTTTTCCTGGCCATGCCCCTACCTTTTTCAGAAAGTTCTAGGTCAAGGAGAATGTGTTCATATTCAGTAACCATTTACTAAGAAAAATTGGTACTCCTCACAAATCACATTTTAGAATTTGATATTCATTATATTCACCAATAATAATAAGAATTAAAAAATCAATTATAAACTATAACTTTGTCTTTATATTTTATTAACTACCACAAAAATTTCATGATTTAAATAAACACCAATTGCTGTTAGGCCAAAGAAGAAAATAATGGAAGGAAAATATAGTTAATGCAAAATGCAAAGTAGAAAGTATATAGTCAATATACTGTGACAGAAATAAATAGTCCATGAGATCTGTTCTTTTTTTTTCTTCCAGGTCTCCAGCTTATACTGGACTGTGACACTTCCACTGGTAAGGTGATATCCATTTGAAATATTTTCCTTCATGGAGAAATTGTGTCTGGTTTTACCCAGGAGGCACCTGATCCATTTGTTTCATTTGTAAGTGAACTTTTACCAGGCCTAGACCTGTTTCTCAAAGAGAAAAACAGAGACAAGAAGATGGGACCAAGGCCAGTGGTACTTGCTGGGTCTGTAAGAGAACTATTTCTCCTCATGGAAAGAAAGTCAGTTACAAAAGTCCTACCTTAACACAAACAAGGGAGGCCCACAGTAGTGAGTGCCAGCACCCGAGTTAGGAAATCAAGATAACAACAGCTGGTCACCTATCAGCTCTATGGAGTTTCCAGACAGAACAGTTCTCTTCTCTCTATGATATGTGCACACAAAATCCCAACCACACTTTTGCAGTAGAGTCTAACTTCCTTTGCCAATTAGTGTTGTGATATTATCACAGCACTTGTTGGAAACTGACTAGCAGCAGTTATTATCCATGATGGCTCTTGCTCTCTGAGGTTACTTGCCGAGGTTGAACAAACCATGAGTAACGCCTCAGAGAAAACTTGTGCTAGAAAATAATTAGAGTGTTGACACTCTATCAAGTAGAGCATTAGGGCCAGAGTTAGCCCGGAATGTTCCTGTGACCTGATTGATAGTAGCTAAATAATTTCACAAGCATGGCATACATTATGAAAAGAAGGGAAAAAGGCTTGACTATCTGTTGAAAAGACCTCATGAAATTCTTCACAGAGATTGTGCAACAAATTGGCTGTCAGGTATAGAAACAGAGAACAGGCATTGAGATGGAATCATAAACCTTGGGTCTTATATAGACTGAAAATCTACCGTGGAGATATGTCTATACATTTTAACACTTAATTTCCCCTCTTTGAAAAGGTTAAATTCATATTACAGCCGTTAGTGATCCAATAGAAATTTTCCCATTTTCTATGTCCATGCTATGTTCAGATACGCATAGTTATATCCAAATTGATTCACTGTACCACATTTCATATTGACCATTACAAGGAAACAAGATGAAAGACTACACCTGGATAGATTTCTTATTAGCTTATTCTAAGGTATCTGCAAATATTTTTAAAATTCGTTTTATAAGAATTCTCCCTACCATAGTCTCATAACCTGTTTTTTCTTTTTTTTTTTCTTGTGTTCCTTGGGTTATCTGAACTCAGCCTCAAGAATCTAGATTCCTACCTGCCCCAGATGTACTGACTTGGAATAAATGTACACATACATCCTCATATTTATTCCTTTATCAAGAAGTTTCCTTGGGGTTTAGGGATTCCCTGAGAAGTATCTAGCCTTATGAGGTAGAAATGTTGTCACAATAGTTTTGAGTCAGTGTATTTTTAACTTGTAGGAGTCTTTTAGCTGAATCACTTGCCTGGGGAACAGAAAAGAAAATGAAAAGCAAAGAACAGTATAATAATAGTGGGAATTCTTACACACGCTGGGAGATAAAAAGAATTTCAGATTATTTACAGGAGATTTGCTGAAACTATCCCTTTGTTCTTTTATTCTTTAATAGAATGTGGTACACACCAAAGGTGGTGTTGGTCTTGCAAGTTCTCTAAACATTTTAGCACATGATTTTTGCAGTGTATCTGGCACCCCTGGGTTAAAGCCCCAATGCCAAAAACAAATCAAAAGAGGAAACAGGGTTGCTCTTAGTTGTATTTGCTTTTTCCAGGCAGCACTACACTTCACTGAAACTCAAAATATTACAGTGTCACAAATGCAAAATTATAAAACACTTTACCTAATTGAGCTGTGAAGCTTGGCTCAGACCTCTAATGTATGGGTGTTTTACCTTTTTTTCCACAAAAGTAGTAACCAAAAGTAACTTTATGTTCTTCACTGTCTTTTACCATCGTCATGTGTTTCTGGTTGCCTATATTAGAAAGGCCATTTTCATTGGACTTAGATTGGCACCTAGGAGAAACTGAAATGTCCTTAGTGTCTCTAGAGATTTGATTTGCCTAGGAATATCCAGAATTTACAGGAAAACCCAAGGAGAGATATTTGCAGTAGTTGCCCAGAATCCTAGAAATCCGTGATTGGAACCGTGATATGGCATCTCCCACCCAGAAGGCAGATCAATGGCTAGACACAGGGAGAGCAGCAGTAAAGGTACAGGACCTTCCCATCCTACCTTGGGACAGGAAAAGGGGACTAGCCTGTCCCCTTTATCTATAGCTGTTCAAATTCTGAAATGGGCATTAGCCAATTAGGGATAGTCGTTTCCTTGAATGACTCAGAGGAAGAAATGTTATTAGTAACAATACCAACTACAGATTTGTTTAAATGGAATTTTAAAATATTTTTTTAAAAATCTTGACTCTTCAGATTCTATCTACTAATCCATTCCACCAAGTATTATATAAAATAGAATTACTTTGTCATAATTTCAGCCAAACTGGTGTTTGAATCAGAGCCTCAGTGTTATATAAGAAACAAGTCTATTATAAAATTATCTGATTTCAAGTTTGATGAATAATTTATCCAATTAATATTCACAATTGAAATGAAAAAGAATCACTGTGGAAAAAAAATCAACTAAAAAGAGGTACTTAAATAATAACATCAGCATATATTTTGGTTTTCTTTCTTTCTTTTTTCTTATTAAATTCTGTGTTCTTCCAGACTTCAAACA
Source organism: Marmota marmota marmota (assembly GCF_001458135.2). NCBI lineage: Eukaryota > Metazoa > Chordata > Mammalia > Rodentia > Sciuridae > Marmota > Marmota marmota. Next base: position 7,608,162 of record NW_025999942.1, on the reverse strand, counting down.
AAAGAAAGTGACTATTGAATCAGGGGAATTTTTAAATTATGTAAAAATTTCTTTCTATAATAGTCATGTGTGGGGAAAAGTATACTATTATAAAACTTTTTCAAAATGTTATTATTCTCAGAAAACTTGTGCTATAGAAAAGTTAAATTTGTCATTCTCATAAATCATTTCTACCAGCAAGAAGATCCGCATTGTGATTGAAAAAAACAAAACAAAACAAAAAGATATCATGCTAGGACCATAATTGCTCTAGACACTTTCTAAGATTTGGGAATTGGATGTTACAAAAAATGGAGGGATGAGGTAAGAGCATGATTTTTGGGATGGTCAGCAGGAGCATGGGTGGAATAAAGGAACTCTAGATAGGGCTAGGAAGAGAGAGGGGAAGGGAAGGTGCATGGGGGTAGGAAAGGCAGTGGAATGAGATGGACATTATTACTCTAAGTACATATATGAAGACAAAAATGGTATGATTCTATGTTGTATACAACTAGAGATATGAAAAATTGTGCTATATATGTGTAATATGAACTGAAATGCATTCTGCTGTCATATATAACAAATTAGAATAAATTTTTTTAAAAGTGTAAAACAATTACAATACCACCTCAAAAAAAAAAAAAAAAAAACAGCATGATTTTCTCATAGCCACATCAATTGTACCTATCAACTGCAGAGCAGAGCTATTAGAAGGGAAGGTTGGGTGCCAGAAAGACTGTTGACTTGTTCTTGTTTGATAGTCACAGCACTGGGGACAGCCAGAGAAGTGCCACAAATCTGTAAAGGAGATTTTAGTAAAGCTAAAAAAAAATTAGTCTGAGAGCAGCAAGAAGCTCAGTTCCAGAATAGGACAAGTTCAGTTCCAGAATACGACAAGGATATAAAGCTTAACCTCAAGAATGAACTCCAGTGAAAGGCATTAGGAACTATGGGGACCAGTTTGGTAGATCTAGTGAAATGCCCTGAAAGTCCAGATGATGACCTTGACTGGGTCCTTCCAGAGCCATAATAGAGAGGCAGCAAAAGTGATCCATTGTTCCTTATTCACATACAAAATGTTCTGCTGCCTGTGTTAGGTGCAGGAGCCACTGTCCAACACCAAGGTTTGCTTCTGAAAACCCCTAGGATAGGATAATTTGTGGTTCAAGTATTTATGGAATCAAAAAATATTGTGGCACTATGTTTGAGAGTGACACTATGAAAATCTTTATAAATATTTGTACAAACACTGTTTATTCAATTAAAGATACAATAGAGACTATTGTATGTACATCACCTCTTGCTTTTGAGAAATGATCTAGGTCCTACCATCCCAGAAGTTTAAAAAAAAGTGCTTATCCATTATTTTGCTTTATTTTATGATGATTTACTTTGAGATGTTTTTCTCTCTTTTATTCCTAGTCTGATCCTCTAATCAAACATTAATAACTTTCTAGTTTTAAGATTTACTGATATTGACTGCTACCTCCCAAATCCCAAAAATCCAAAGTAACTTGGATATTTGAGATTTAACAAAGCTTTGGTTAACCTCTGTTTAACCTTCGTGACATGCAGAAAGTTTATTTCTCAAATACTCTCTCCAAAGACACTCCCTGAATGACTCAAGCCCCTTCTGCAAACAGTTCAGCTTCATTCTCCCTAATAAATGGAGAGCAAGTTAAAAAAATTCAGTTGGTTCTATTAGTTTCTTTAATCTATCCTAAGGCAACTCTTTGACTCTGAGGTGGAGCTTACTGTTTTTCCTTTAATGCTCCTAATAGTCACTTCCATGACTTTTTATTTATCATCAGTAGAAGAAAACTCAGAAGCTGTTTATACTGGAAACAAAATTCTTGAACAAATGACTTGCTAGGTGAAATAGAATTTGCTTAAGGGGGACTTACCTTTGAAGGGGTTATTCTGTGAGTACAGTCAGTCAAAGGTTAGGATCCCAAATCAGCACACCATAAATATCACCTATTGTTAAAATTAACTTTGAAGTATGTTAAAGTCTGCACAAAATAGAATAGTGCAAAATTATGTCTAACATATCTATCACTAGAATACTACTGGACTCCAAATGATTCAGTTGGCTAACATGTGGGTTCCATGTTGAGATGAAGTGTTAGCTGAAATTGTTCAAAGTTAATGTTATTATAATGTGAGTTCTATTCTGATAGAAAAAAAATATGTTAATGCTGTTTATGTCTGTTTATTATTGCAGCCTACTTTCCAGCCAACGGAAAGATCCAATGGAAATTATGACAAATCCAGAACCTTCATTTAGAAGGGTTAAAAAAGCTCTATGCCCCAAAGTTGTACCATACGAAGTAAATCGCTGTGTTCACTAACTCAGTATTACTTCAGTGTAATTCTGTTCATATTTTTCCTATGGCAAGACAACATATAAAAGCGAATCTGCAATAGTACTTAAATTCTCCATAATTAGCATAAAAATAAATATTTTATTAGATATTTCAAGTGATTATTTTTTTAAATGATAATTTTGAGAAATTGCTTTCCAGGAGAAGATTTCTATTTTACTCAATAAGCTATAAATATCTTGTCTTTTCTTTCTCTAAATTATAATTTTAATTTGTTTAAAATCTAATTTAGTTCTATAAATATCCAATACCATTTTGATATTTGCTCAAATGTGCCAAGTACTGACCTCTTTATCAAATTAGGTCTGTGATCAAATCAGGAGAAACATACACTTAAATTCTGAATATCTTTATTATTTGTCTAGAGAGATTCAGCAGTTAATCTTTAAATATCTTAAATCTGTCTAGAAGTATATGGCACTTGGTGGGCTTAATAATCAAAACTCTTCTAATCCTCTACCTCAAAAATATTTTTAAAGTAGTTGCTAATAAGATTAAATAAACCCCCAAAATTTATTCTACAATTTAAAATAATAATTTTATTACCTTATAACTACTGATGGCAATTAGATAAGAATGTTTGTCCTAACCATTTGTTTTTAGAATTGTTTTCACAGAAATGTTTCTAAAATACAAATAGCCTTTAAAAATATAAATATGACAAGTTGATTATAAAATTTTCAGGTAATATAAACAGAAAAAGCCATCTCTCAAAAGTAACTGCTATTAATATTCAGATCCTTCATGTTTTCTAAATTTATATATAAAAACACACTCATATAAAATAAACTGAGATCAGTTGATACATACAGTTTTGCAACCTGTTTTTTGTTTTGTTTTGTTGAACATTTATCACATATAAAACTTCTCCCTATTTGGAGTTCAAATCTCAAAACAATCTCCACCCATGCAACAAAACCTATAATATTTTCTTACTAACACAAGTTAATATTCTGAGGATCATAAGAGGTCAACCCAATTGTAATGTATTGCTTCATACCCATTATCCTCTTAAAATATGGAAATAAATCTAGATTAAATAAATTTTATCTTGACTTGTTTTGATGTATATACTCTGGACACACAGTGCAAGCTTCTCTATCATAACACCTAATACATTATATATATATATTGGTCTCTCCAGCAGGGTTGAGTTTCTCATGGCTCATATACATTAGACCAGAAAAAAATCCAATGCCTGATACATAGTAGTGAGGCAGCTTTATGAACATAGGAGGAATAAATTGAGGATATCCCTTTGAGTACAAAGTCTATTTCACTAAAATAGTGCTTTATATTGCTATTAAAGCAAATAAAAGTTCAATTACCCTAATGGTCTTTAGAATTGATTATTCCACAAATTTTTGAAAATTATTTCTTACATTTTACAGTATTCTGCCACAAAATTTAATGTGAAATTGAAATATGAAAACAGAATAAAAACCAAGTCCATAAGAGAATTCAGCAACATAGAGGTAAAACCAGACATGGTTCCCTTCAGCAAGCTTTCCTGTTCAAAACATTTTAGTAAATAAATATTTAACAAGCAATAAAGCTCATGTTTATATTTACATGGCAGTCAATTTATGTTCTACAAAAGCTGAATTCCCTATCCCCAATAATACTTTATATTCCTTGACATTAGTCTACAACAAATTGCACAATTGTGCTTAAAAAAAGGAAGAAAGAAAAAACCCATAATAAAAACCATTCGCTATGCCAAATATGTCATTACATTTTTTTTCCTGTTCAGCTGCCAGATGTATTGCATTATATTATCAAATTGATAGATCTAGTGTTATTTCTACATTTACCATTTTACAACAACAAATAGAAATATAAGGAAGCTTTGGTAACAAATCTTGCTTAATATGTATGTGAAGTAGACAGTTTGTCTAAGAGAAAAATATAACTGATGACAGATTTCATTTCAGTCTGCTAGTGCTTATTAAGATGTCTACAAACAAAAAGCCATATCTGGGTACATCTCTTTCTGCAAACAAAGGAAAGTTTTAATTGCTTTAATCAGCATTTGCATTGTCTTCATGGTGACATAGAAAAACAATTCAGTTCTAATCAGGAAATATCATCCAGAGAAGAATTCTTCAGTTTAGACTCTAAGTGAGCCTAATAACATATTTCCTATAATTCTTGAATAAAGTTTAACAATGTAATACTCTACTGACTTCAATTTAAATTATTCCTAAGCCATTAATAGAAAGACTGGTGCTGTTTTTTGCTATGTCCTTATTAGGAATATCATTTTCAGATACAAAAAAAAAATGTTCTGATAAAATGAGAAAGCAGTTTGAGCAATCAACCCCAAGTGCTAGTGTCATAATTTATTTTCACCAACAATATCTTAAATACAAAGAAGTCTTTGCTTTCCAGCTATTCTCTTTAATTCAGTTCCTCAAATATGTTTTACATCCCTAGTAAGTGAAAGATTGTGCTATAAATTAAAAATATATTTAAAAGAATAAAAGGACTCTATTACATTTAAATAAATTTGCAGCCTGAGTTATTCAACAGGGATGATTTTCACAACTCTTGGCACTGCAATATAGGATACAAAAAAAAGAGCATTTACTGACTATAAATGTTATGACAACCTTCAATAAGGCAAAAATCCTCCAATCCATGCCCTAGTATTTCATATGTATCACTTGAATTCTGTAAATACTGCAATGACTCCATTCAGGAAATAAATGCACTCATTAAGGGATAGGCATTGTAAAACATGGTATGAGATGGAAAATGAGCTTCAAATATGGAAATAACAAGTTTTAAAAGCCTTCCTTGGTCTATCTCATTATGTATGGCAAGCCATTTTCACCTTCTGGTACTAAGTTTACTCATTTGTAAAATGGGGATTCATTTGTAAAACGGGGATTCATTTAATTCTGTTCAACCAAAAATCTCAGAGCCTGTCCTGTAGACCAGGCACAGTGTAGCAGCAGTGACACATGGCCCCTCACAGAGTTCACCATCCAGGCTGCAAATGTGTATTAGTTCATCAACCACACAGATTCAGTGGCTGCAGTGTGCAAGGATCGCACAAGTGAGATTAGGTTCCCTTGGGCACCTATGTCTTCAGAAAGTGCAGTTTTTATCTAGTGGGATTGGGCCAGAGATTCAAATATATATTCCTACATGAAAGACCTATAGGGATGGCATGCGATGACATGTGCATTAAAATGCATTTAGATTTACACTGTTTTCATCTTTCTTAGTTTTAATAGATTTAATGCCAGAGGATGAAGTCCCAAATCATTACTATGCTCTTCTTCAGAAGATTGTTTCAAATTTGAACAAAATACTTAAATCTCTCTGTGCTTCAGTTTGTTGTGTTCTAAATAAGGACCTACCGCAAAGGCTTGTGATTTGGACTAAGTAAATTAATTTGGTTAAGGTTCTTAGAACAGCACTTGGTATATAATAAGGGTTGTTGGTCAGTTGGTAGTGTTGGTTGTCTCATAAGACACAATGTTGCCAATAACAAAAACAAACTTAAAGCATTCACATCATACATTTTAATGAAGAAGATAAAAAAATAAAGGGTACTTTTGACTGGGGTTTAAAGAAGGTGGTGTTCTTGTTTTAGCTCTTCTCTCCTTCCTGCCCTGGACTGAGGATTCCATGTTTTCTGGTGAAAGATTCCAAGGTGATTCTGGTCATGATGGAGAGTGACTATGGCAAACTTGTCCTTCTATCCCAGAATCATACTATGACTTCCTGACTAGGGGCACCACAAATATTGAGCACAAAAGATAATTAAGAAAAGACTTTGTCTTTCAAAGAGTTTATACCCTAGTTGGCAAAAAAAAAAAAAGAAAAAGAAAAGAAAAGAAAAAAAAAAGCACACATTCTAACACAATAGCATTTATAACATAATCTACATGATTATCGGCTCCATGAATATAAAAATCAAGGCTTACTTATCTTTATGTCCCTCAGAGCCTGATAATAATGCTCAATAAATGTTTGCTGGATTGAACTGAATACATTAACAAGTATAAACAAACAAAGTTTGAGCAAGTAATTGCCAAAAGAATGTCATGCCAAGGAGTGATCACAGTGGAACTCTGGGGTCCCCACCATAGTCCTGGTAGACATGGGGAACCTGCAGCCTTCTTTTGTGAGCTCCTGATGAGCCAATTAACTTGGAATCACTAAAGGGCAAAGAAGCCAGATGGAACATATCAGGTACCATTAGGCAAACTGGAGAGCTCACCTAATATTTAATATGTTTAGTAGTGAAATGTTCCTTTCTTCTAATGGAATACCTTAGTTTGAAAGATGTCTGTTTTTGTTATTTGATTTATAATTAAAGTAGTACTAACTGTTCCTAATTGCATGCCTTAACTTATTTCAGAAAAATTAAATATTTACCTACATATAAATATTGTAGTCAGTCTTTCTGGCATATGGGTAGAGGATAAGTTGTCACACTGCACCTACCAACCTGGAACACAGAGTTTCCTTAGCTATCAAAGGGCAGTAGAAGTCTGGTCCTGGTATATTTGAAATGGACCACATTAGATAGGAAAATTTTTTTTGGATCCTGTTCTTCCTTACTTGGCCCTTTTTCTCTAAAAAAATGATAAACATACACGATTTCCAGTTTATCCTATCTGCCAAAATCAGAGGTTTATACTCTATTCTCGTTTTCTAAGATTAAAAAATAATAAGCATACATTGAGGATACAGGTTATAATGGGGAAAAAATGTCTTGGAAGAATCCAGGAAGATGCCTTCTCTTTTTATCTTCAGTCATCTGCCTTTCTTCACACCTGGATACTCAAAGTGTAATCTTTAGACCAGGGACATCAGCATCACATAGGCACTTAATATAAATGCAGAATCTCAGGCCTCAGAACTAGTGAATTCAAGTCCACATTTGAATGAGAACCCAGGTGATGTGTTGCATGTGTCAATTTGAGAAGCACTGTCCAAGGACACACCTCTGGAGAGGCTCAATTAGGTAACTGGCCGTGGGAACATAGACTTAAGGGTGGTTGGGTCACTTCTTGGTCATAGGATATATTAGTTTACTATCCCTAACCAGAAGACCTCCACGGGATCATTTGGAGGCATGATTACAAACAGTTCCTTCTATCAAATGGATTTTCTAATTAATTACTGGACTTGTTTTTCTTCTTGGTAGCAAAGAGAAGATGAAGTCCACTGTGGATGGAGTTATCACAAAACATCAAAGGCAAGCAAGAGAAGGGAGAGATAGCTGGTATGCTTCTATGTTAAATGCACACCATCAGAGGGATAAAGAAACCTGTGTCACATAAAGATAAAAAGGCAAGTCTTTACCTTTATCAATATTTTCCTACTAGGAAGTCAGAGAAGTCCAGAGGAGGCAGGTGTTGGAAAGAAATTATCATCCCATGTGGAGAGTTTTGCTGAGTGTATTTTGCAATGCTTCAAGATAATCCATTGCATTGTGGCAATTGGAATTCCATGTGCACTAAGCTATTGAGAAATTTTGTATAGAAATGTTTATATTTTATATTTTTTTGAATAAAATTTCCTTCTGTCCTGTGGTGCTTGTCTGATGCACACCTTTTGCCTATTATCAGTCACAAAGTATCAGTACTGAATTATTCTGTCAAGTGTGAATCTAGGAACTTTACACCTGCCAGTTCAGACTAATTTTCAATATTGTGTGAAAATGCCAAGGAATGACCTGTCAGTCTGTGTTTGTGACAAGAGTCCTGTTCACGTTGCTCAATGGTTTGTAGAGTATATCTTTGAAGAATTATTATTATATGGTTCAGTACATCTCAATATCACAGGCAATAATTATCTTGTATGCTAGGCCCTGAATAAAATAAACCAAGAGGAACTAAATTGGAAGTTTCTTTAGTTGGTAATTATGTAATGGATATGCTGAAAAATTATTATCTCACTTTTGTCTGAGGCTACTTAAACTCTAATTGTAAATAAATGCAATTTTTGGATTTGTAATATATTTGCATTTATAATTCAAAATTATAACTCCATCTGAGGCATTTTTACCTGGTAATGTAACTGTAGTTTAATAATAAAGCATTTCCTCTTAGCATGATAACTAATATCAAAGTGTTCTAACAAGTGAATAAAGATTTATAGTAGAAGTAGAGAAAATTATTTTCCAAACTCAATAATGCTCTCTTAAAATTAAAATTTAGGTTTTGAGACTTTTGGAAAACTGCTTCACCTTTGTTTGGGTACATTCTTCTGATTTTGAACCAGGGTCAACCATAACAGGGTTGGGAGGTAATAACTAATCTCTTTGATTGATGACCTCTGCTGGCCTACCTGCTTTCCTGTGAGGTGTGTCAGGTCTGCCACTGGCCTCAAATTCAGTCTCCATTTCCTGGGTTAGCAGCACCACAAGCTGCTAGGCTCTGGGTCCAGGCATTAGTAGCAGAAGCTAACACTTTGGGAAACCTTACTTTGTTCCCTAGCTCTTGTAATCAATTCATAGCAAACCTTTGTATCACTCACTGTTCTCAGCACCCACTTATATTAACTCATTCAATCCCTTTAATAATATGCTGCTCATTGTACCAACAAGGAGACATAATACAGAGAATTAAGAAGCTTGTCTGAAGTCATACAACCTATGATGACACAGTCAGGACACAGCTCCTGGCAACCTGGCTTGAGAATGTTCCCCTTCACCTGGTAGGCCATCTGAGGTCCTCCACAATGTGATGCTAGAAATTCAGAACTTTCTTTATCTAATTTTATCTACACATCCCCAAAATAAAATTGATTGCACTATTTGTAATACCCTGCATGATTTGAATGCCTGTCTCCTACAAAACTCATGTTGACATTCAATTGTCAACATGATGGTAATGGAAGATGGAGCCTTTAGGAGGTGATTAGGCTTTCAGGGCTCTGTCCTTACGATGGGTTTAATGTCTTATAAAAAGGGCTTTGGGGAGGGTTCACTCTCTGTTCTTACACTCTTGTGCTGTATGAGAACTATTCTTCTCCTCTAGAGGATGCAGTGTTTTAAGCACCATCTTGAAAGCAGAGCCAGACCCTTGATCTTGTATTTTTGGCCTCCAGAACTGTAAGAAATAAATTTCTGCTCTTTGTAAATCACTCAGTCTTAGGTATTTTGTTATAGCAACATAGAATGACTAAGATATCGCTGTTTTCCATATGAGAAGGCAGGTAATTCACTGTATGATGCAGAGATAGTAGAGGAGAGAATTATAAACAGGTAGGATATGAATCTAAACCCCATATTCTTAACCAATTTTTTTTTCTGGGCTCTAAATCCAGTATGTAGCAATTAATATGGTTTGTGTTAAAGACTGCATAAATTAATGTTGAAGACTTAGGAAGAGAGGAGCAAATGATGATTAGGTTTGAAGATATTACAAGAAGTGAAGCCTACTCCTTTCCTTGAGAATTAAGTCTAAACTCTCTACCATGAGAGCTAAACCCCATCAACTTTGGGTTATGCTTACCCTTGGCCCTATTTCCTGGTATCTTCTATCACTGTCTCCAATGTCAGCCAGATTCAGAAGTTTATCACCAGAAGATCTGGGGTGTACTGTCCCCTGCCTGGATACATTCTCTCTCCCCTAACTACCTCCTCTACTAGTATCTCCTTGCCACAAACACTGTATAAATACTGACTAATAGTCACTTCCACCAGAGTCCCTACTATGATCTTCTTCAGACTGTACTGAGTATCTGTTCCCCTTTACTGGATTTCTTGGTATTTTTCTACATGTCTGTGAATTGTGTACCACCCTACCCAGGTCTTGTTTTACTTCTTTTATTTTGTGCCCTTTGCTTACTATGGCGCTTGGGACACAGTAGGTTCTCAAGAAGTGATTACTGTGTGAATGTATTATCACAAGACCAAAAAATCCTTCTCAGGGTTTCTCAGAGTCTCCACCTCACAGCTCCTTTATAAGCTTTTCTTCTTAATTTTCTATTTTTACAAGATAGATCAAGAATGAATTAGGTGGGCTGGGGATGTGGCTCAAGTGGTAGGGTGCTCGCCTGGCAGGCGTGCGGCCCAGGTTCAATCCTCAGCACCACATACAAACAAAGATGTTGTGTCTGCTGAAAACTAAAAACTAAACATTAAAACTCTCTCTCTCTCTCTCTCTCTCTCTCTCTCAAAAAAAAAAAAAAGAATGAGTTAGGAATAGGTATGCAAATCATGAGAGGTAGGTGGAAAAAGGATGTGGCAAGGGTCTTTTATGTGGCCCTAATATTGAAAAGAAATAGAAAAAATGAGAGAGTATGCAACAAAGATTTCTGTACCACAACCAAAGTTAATGCAGAATTCATTCAACTTGAGCTCCATCAAAGGCCTTTTGTTTGATTGATTTTAATAATGTTTTCCCATTCGAATAATTTTAGGATCATACAATAGTTGCAAAGAGAATACAGAGTATCCTCATTTATCTCTCATCGTGTTTCACCTAATGTTAACATCTTGCATAACTATGGTGCGTTTGTCAAAATTATGAAGCCAACATTAACTAAACTCCACAGTTTACCAGGATCCCTTTAGTCTCCTTTTTTTCTGTTTCAAAATTCCATTCAAAATACCACCTTGCATTTAGTCATCATGTCTCCTTAGCTTCCTCTTAACTATGGCATTTTCTCAGACTTTTCTTGATTTTCATAACCTTGAAATTGTGTTGTAACCCTCTAATTTGACTTAAAGTTCAACAAGATTCCAGCAAAAGAGAAATATTAGATGATAATTGATATTCTTTTCTAAAATATCTAAGTCCCAACAGATTCAGTCCTTGTCCCACTCTCAGGCTCCAGAAGCTAACCAGCTCTTTGTCCCACACTGAATGACCTTTAGCAATCAGGCTCCACCAATCCAAGTATCAAGAGTTCTCCAGGACTTAGGCATCGGTATCAACCTTTCATTCACCTCTACAAGAAAGGGCAGAGCTCAGAGTCAAAGCAGATGTGTTGAAGATACCAATTCAAACCATATCTTTCAAAGATTGCTAAAATCTTTGCATATGTTAAACTTCAAAAGATTAATTTACCGTGGTGAGTAATGAAGTGGAAAGCCCTGGCTTTGGAATTTAGAAATTCTCAGTACATTTTCCAATTCTGCCTCTTACAAATTATGTGGTTTTAGTCCTAGCACTTAACCACAATAATCCAATGTACATCCACCTAATTATAATTATGCAATGTGATGATACATGTAAAGAACTTTTGTGACCTCTGTAACCTGACACACCAAATGTTGATTTTTTTGTTGATTATCATGACTCCTACCTCAGGTAAAAACATTTAAACAATAAAAAGGTTTATTGCAATTTTCTATTTCAAATTTATTTTCTAAGTTATGTTTGGTTTTAGAATAGCTATGAGAACTATTTTGGATTCTGTATCAAAATATTCATGGCCTGCTTATGCTATTGAGTACTTAAAGTGTACCAATCCTAATTTCATCTTCACTGCAATGCTACCACATAAGTAGTAGCATGATTCCAATTATAAAGATAGGAAAACTGAAGCCTAGAGTGATTGCTATAACTTACTCAAGGTTTCATAACAAGCAAAGGCAGCAGAATATGAACTCAGGAAGCCTGGCAGTTCTTAACTATGAATTTACATTGCCATTTAAGAGCCTTCTCTAAAATCTTGACCAACAAAGACAATATCACTAGAAAATGCTCTTACTCTAACCTGGGAAAGAACAGTCTGGAGTCAGAATCACCAAGCTTTATGTCTGTCTGACTACAAGCTGAGGACACTGGTTCTGCCTCTTTGGTTGCGTCTCTCATTAGCTGTATTTCCGCTCTTCCAGATTCTTGCTGGCCAACACATTACCTATGTGATTTTTCAAGTCTCAGTATATCTTTAGATCTAGAGGACTCCTGAACTATAAAAAATTCAAACAAATAAGATGAGACACAAATAAATTCTTATTTTCAAGATGTTGGGGGAAAATGCATTATTCTGAACATTTCTTTTAGATGTAGACATGAAGCAAACTCAGAAATAACCCATCTTTGCTGAGATTCTGTGCAGCTGCCCCAAGTACAAGAATCTACCTTGAGATGGCTATATTCTGAAGAATTCTCCAGCATGGAGCTAGTCCATGGTTCATGGTATAGGTGGATGCATGCTATAAGTGGTGTAATTGGGAGCTATGCACAGTCCCTGCTGTAGCTATTGCATAGCCTCTTTTTGAGGGGTGAGGGGAGTACCAGGGATTGAACTCAGGGGCACTCAACCACTGAGCCACATCCCCAGCCCTATTTTGTATTTTATTTGGAGACAGAAGACAGGGTCGCACCGAGATGCTCAGTGCCTCACTGTTGCTGAGGCTGGCTTTAAAATGGCGGTCCTCCTGAGTCAGCCTCCTGAGCCTCGAGGATTACACGTGTGTGCCACCATGCCCGGCTTGCATAGCCTCTTGGATGACACATAATGAAACTCATTGTAAGGAGAAAATGCTATCCAATTGATAGGTATTTGAGTAATAAACATTTTAACAATTTAAATAGTAACTGCAACAATTAATATTGCTATTCTCTTACTTTGTTTCTATATTTTTCCTTCTCTGAATGTTGTTTCTCAGCACAGATTCAAAGTGGTGACACAATAAACTTCAAATATGCTTTGACTTGCAGTATAACCATTAAAGAAAATGCACAACCATGGATTGCATTTTATAGTATGATTTAGTATCTTACTGGCTTATTAAAGTGAGAAAAAATTCAACATGTAACTTATGACACCCTCTTAGGGTAAACTAGAGTTATGATAATTTCTTCTCTACCACATCAATTTTTTAGGAGCCTCAATCACCTTGATAAAAGAAAAACTGACAATATAACAAAGTTTACTTGAGCTAGACAAAGTTTCAAGAACCAGGAGGCATTCTGGCTGGACCAAAGATGGTTCTGAAAACCACTCTCCCACCACATATACAGGTTCTATTCACAGCCAGAGAAAAGGAAGTCACAGGGACACAGAGAACAACCTCATTGAATTCAGTTGGTATCTGTCTTCAGGGACACAGTCTTAATCTGTTGGCAGCCCATGATTGGCTGAAGATCAACTGCAGTGACTGGATTGGTTGCTTAGTTACAAGGATGTCCTCTTAGGCTAGGTTACAATTTGAGTGCATTTAGCTAAGGTAGAGTTCACTTTGTACAGAGGCTGCTTTGGGACAAACTTGTCACCCAAATACAGAGGCTGGGTTAGGCAAAATTTATTTTTGTTCAATGACCTCAATTTCTTCCCATATTTCTGAGTCCCCTGGGGCTGTGTGACCTCTACTTCTTACTACGTTTGTTTACCTACTACAAGGCATTGATGACTGTGTTTCTCTTCTGCTTCTTTTAGTGGGTGATATCTCCTTTCTTAGCTGATACACTCTCAAGGGATCCCTGGCACTGCTGATGCCTGCAGCAAGGCTGTAAGTCACATCTGGGCCAAGATGGCTTACCCCAATTCTGCCAGTATGGCCCTGAGTTCTTTCACTGTCAATTTCCCATAGAGAACTTAGTGAAAATCTTTTTTACATACTTACATGCTCTTATGTTACAGATATACCTTCCCAATCCTTATCATTGAAGTATGCAGTGCTACAATCAGACTCTCTCCTCTTCTAACACAGGATTCCACAGCCCCATTTCTTCCCTTGGTCTAAGTGTTCTCCCTGTGAGCCCCTCATTTACATACACTCTGGCAGGTTTTACTTCACAATTTTCCAAATGTACCAGATTTGCTTGAATCTTAGGGTGAACGCCATTTGCGCTCCAGTTTTCTGTATCACTACATAAAGAGGCCAACTTTCCATAACACTGGTAATGCAGCAATCATAATGAAAATGCATTTCCTTATTATATAAAGGCTGCTTATGAAATCCCAGTACATTTCTCACAGCCAGATTAAACATTTTATTGCCTTTATTTTTCATCAAGTATGCAAATTCTTTTTAGCAGGTTTCATTCTTGATTTAAAACCATTTTTCATGAAAAACTAAATCATTTACAGCCATATGGTCTCATGACAATGCATAGTTGAGAAAAAACTCAGTGAATTTTATACAGAAATGCCTCTTTGATGTCCTTTCAAGGGAAAGAAACACTTTTGCTAGCCACAGAAAGAGGTGTTTTAAGAAAGAACTCTTAAATGTTGATAAACATGTAGTGTGGGTACTTTCCAAAGATAAAAGATATAGGTCAAAACCATATCCTTCCCTTTGCAGAAAAATAAAATATGGTTTGGTTCTTAGCAGGAGGAGTCAATACACTCCCATATGTTATTTTCTATATGGAAGAAAAAAAACATGCTAGGAAGAAGTGAGATGAATTGAGAATTGACAGCACTAACATGCGATCTGTTGGTATTCTGCACTGACATATTCCGCATGGTTTCTTTCCTGGATTTGAGGAGTTCAGGCAAAACTGTAGGAACTGCCAATAATATCAACAGTTTTTATTCCATGAGAACCTACTGTGTACTAGGCACTCCAATAAAAACAGCATGTCTATTAATTCATTAAAGCCTTCTAATTCAAAATTCCTATTTTGATGTACAGACAAACCAACCAAGGGTCAGGAAGGACAAGCAATTTTCCAGGACCTGTAGCTAGTAAATGGCGATGCTGGCATCTGAGCAGAGGGTAGAGGTATCACAAGTCCTCTGACCTACTGACTTCCCCCACAAAGATACCTAGAAAGATCACCAGCTCATACATTTTGCCAGTCTAGACTCTGAATCCCACTTTGGCTCAATTCAGCACAGTGTGTTATGTTGCAATTATTGAGTAATTGCTAACTGCCTTCTCTAACCCTTGCACTATGAGGGGATCCTTACACATCAAAGCAATGTGATCTGAACCCTCTAGAGTGTGGCAGTTGAAGAAGGATTAGGAACATAATACAAAGCAAGAAAATGATTACTATAAATGCCTTTCTGCTAAATATGTAAATTTCAGGACTTATCAAAGGGAAAATGCTTACCATAAACTTGAAGTAAAAGTTGGACATGAAAATTGCACATTAATAGAGAAAAGACAACTTTTCCCTAGATTCTTAGTTGGTGAAGTTTGGATTTCAGAGTCTGATTTAATGAAGGTATTGGAGGCTTTATCCATTCTTGGAAAAGGAATTCTAAGGATGAAGTAAAGTCTAACAAATATTCTGAAGTAAAGTATGATCAACCAAATAATGGGACCAAACAAAAACCTGTGCAGGTAGAGATGTCAAGAAAGGAAAGCTGACCTGTGTTTTGGATTTAAGGTGAAAAAGACCTAGAAGCAGAATGGTCTGTCTAGGGGATAACTAGAACTGTGGGAAATACACAAGAGGAAGAATTGCCATCAGGACAAGGACAGAAAGCTTTCTGACTGCAGAGAACAGCAGTGTATACTAAATTGAGAATAAGGGCATATGAGAAAGGAAGAATATTATTACTCAGTGGAAACAAACAAACAAAAAAGGGATCTTTCTCAAAATGCCAACACAAAGCCACCATCCTTCTTTATGCATCTAATGTCTTAATTTGGCCTTTAAGATCCTGCATGGTCTAGGATTTACTTAGTGTTCCAGGGAAGAAACATGGTTCTTGTGCCCTGGAAGAGTTGCCTCTTTCAATCTCTGTTCTTGTTGGTGTTTCTTCCTTCCTCAAGCACTTGGCTCCCAGTCTTTAGTGTTTATTTGCTGGGAAACCTTGAGCAAGTCACTTTCAATCTCTGGCCACAACATCTTCTTCCATATCAGAGGGAATAGGATGAGAGCAATCTCTAACTTCCTCTCCTGATCAAACATTCTATGAGTCTATGAATATTCAAGAGATTGTTATTAGCATAATACTAGGCTCAGGGAAAAGGAAAGGTAATTGACATTTATTAAGAGGCTACTATAATGCTTTGTTTTGACCGAGCAGGAAGAAAAGCATGCTTCACTTACAGTATTTCTCCAATTGCAGTTCTCATAAGGAAGAAAAAGTTATCATCACAGGAGGCAAAAGTAAATTATGAAATTTTACCTTTAAAATATTGTTTGTAATATTTGTAAGTCAATAACAAAATCACTTCTATTATAAGTTCCAACACCGCTGTCATGACCTTGACTGTGGTTTGCCACAGTGACCCCCTTTCTTGAACATTTCTATAACCCTATGTGTTTACTCACCAGAATTTCTGAAGATCACTTTCAGCTTCTCAAATTTCTTGGTCTACTCCCCCTTTTCCTCTTCCACTAGGAGGTCTCCAAGAGCTCTCCCAATTATTTTCAATTGATTTTCAAGTATCTGTCTTAATCCCATACATCTTTATTTATTTATTTATTTAGTCCAGAAATTCCCCCACTTCTTCAAGAATATCATTCCTCGGAAATGTGGCTTGTGGATGTGAAGAAGAATAGAAACCCATCTCCAGAAGGGGTTTCGTCATCACAACTCTGGGTTCGCAGTGATTGTGGAAATACAACCAAATGCCAGGCAGTTGGTTGTCAAGATTGAAGGATGCACAGATCTGTCCCACCCACGTCCTGCATGGGCAGTGGGAATGGGATTCCCCTCGGTGGAATGGGCTGGCTGAGAAATAAAAGCTAGGGAAAATAGAATGGTGAAAAAAAATGCAGAACACAGAAAGCAGTTTCAAAAGCAGGGCAGGAGAGGCAAGCTGATCAGAAGGATAGAGCTTCTAGACAAAATAGAGCCCACGCCTGCTTTATTTATGTCAGGAAACATCAAAGATATTCTATAGAATGTTCTTTTCCAAAAAAGGTTAAAGCTGGTCTGTTCTGTTCCTAACTGGTTAAGCCCATCTCCAGAGCTTCTATGAGGAGCTTTCTTAGCAAAAGGTCACGTGCACTGGGCCATCTACTGCCATGGGAGAGCCCATGGAAAGTTCCCAATGCCAGGCCTGTCTCTCCCTGGCTCCCGAGCTGAGGGAAGACCCTCGCGTATTTCACAGATGGCTTCCTGCAGATCTGGGAGGACTGGACCAGGGTCCATATCAGAAGTGTCAGAAGGTACCCTGTTCAATGTTGGAGCAGAATGAGGGTGGAAAAACAGGAATTTCCACTCAAGCAAAGAAAGAACAAAACAGTGGAGAGAGATGAAGGAACACAGATAAATGAACCCAAAACCCAGGAAACTCAGACTGAAATAGAAAGTATGAAATCTGACTTAAAAAAACTAAAATCACATGCCAGGCGTGATGGTGCACGCCTATAATCCCAAGCAGCTCAGAGGCTGAGATAGGAAGATCAAGAGTTCAAAGCCAGCCTCAGCAAAAGTGAGGCACTAAACAACTCAGTGAGACCCTGTCGCTAAATAAAATACAAAATAGGTCTGGGGATGTGGCTCAGTGGTCGAGTGCCCCTGAGTTCGTTTCCCAGTACCCGCCCCCCACAAAAAAAAACTACAATCACAAATTCCCTTTCAATATTTCTTGTTTATGAAAGATTTGTGTTATTCTTTCCAATTCTGATACATGTGAAAAAATACATATTGTATCACAAGTAAACTGTGGTTACAAATTGAGAATGTAAAATAAATAATTACTTAATTGCTTTATTTGTGTCAGACTAACACTTCTTTAAAGAATATTTTAATATAAAGAAGATGGTTTCACTTAGTTATAACATAGAAATGATAATAGTTCCATTAACATTGTTTATTTAAAATTCAGTACTAATTCTGACTCTTGAAGAACTAAGTTTAAATTGAGAGGACCTAACCACAACATGGAGATCTATAGTCACTTACACAAACATGAGTTATTGTATATGTGAATGGTGGTAATAAGATTCTCGGCATGGAAATAAGAATCATAAACCTGCCCATCTTCTTGTAGTATTTACTCTAGGACACCTTTTTATGTAGAGAGGAAGAAATAACAATGAACTGAAATATACTGTATTTCTATTAAAAAAAGATTCTAGTAAGGTCCATGAATTTTTAATAAATTCTACATGTTTAACACCCACAGTAGGGTATCAGTTCTCCATGAAAGGGTGAATTTGGCAACCAGTTCATGTTGGAAAAATTGATTAGAATAAAGTCTTACTCAAAATCACTTTTACCTATTGTTCATTTTCTGATTTGGGTGTCTATAATTTATCTGTGCTTATGGTGTACAGTTTTGGAATTCTAGTTCGTTGGAGGTATCTTCTTCTGAAGAATTAAAGACATTGTTTAAAAAAACTATATCCCCAGACATACACCTGTACACCACCCACAGTGATTTTTTTTGTTACCTGAGCAAGGTTTCCTATGAAATTCCTAAATTTTCAAAGCATTATCTGATTTGAGACTTGAACAGTTAGTAAAAAAATGTATGCCTTTATATAATAATAACTCAGAAGATGGGCACCCTTATGAACAAATTCAGATTTGATTTGACTGGGATAGACCATTTGCTAAAAGCTGAGCAGAGGTGCTGAGTTTTGAAAGGAAAGAATTTATAAGAGGGAAGGGGGATCGCCAGTATCGTAAAGCATTTGAGAATCACCTTCAGAGCTTCTGCAGATCCTACGCTGACTGCTGAAAGTCGGACACACCAGATGGCTCCATTCCTGCCAACTTTGCCATTCCTCATTCTCTCACATTTCTCAGTCCACTCCAGTCTAACTCCCCAGGTTGAGAATCATCTTTGCTTATGACCATTACTTATGAAAGAAAAATCTGTTCCTCAGGTTTGTTGAAGCTATTACTAGCCCAAATTTTGAGAATAGTGTGGCCTCCATTGACATTAGTTCAATATTATAATAACTTTAATATTTTAAATAAAAAGGAAAATGTTCAGAATGACAGAATTTACATACATGCAGAAGATAAAACAGTATATTTCCAGATTTTTCTGCTTTCCTCTCTTCCTCTTCTCCCACATTTTGCCTGTTCAGTTATTGAGGCCGGGTTGGAGCAGAATATTTGAGGGCCATTGATGTAAAGGATGTTAACTTTCTATTCCTTCAAAGTTCTCGAAATGCTATTACTGACCTAGGTGAGGGCATATGAAAGTAATATACCTGGACTATATTATCTTATTTTCTGGAAAAATGCCTTCACTGAATTATGATTTAATTTTATACCCTCAGCTTTTATAAAAGGTCATTTTTGAAGAATAGTCATTCATCCATTTGGAGAGCCATTCTGTATCTTGCAAAAGCTGGTGGAAGACTTTGAACATCATGTAACCTGAAGTCTCTTATATGAGCATTCATGTGACAAATTTCTCCTATAATTTAGTGACAGGGACATATTTTTTTCTCTCCAGTTAATTTTGTATTCTGCTTTTGGGAAGACATTTAAAATATATATGATCCAAACTGCTTTCATTATTATTTGGCTGTTAAAAAGTGCAAAACTAGTTTTAGACCTTTATTGTTATAACTAGTTCACACAAAGGAAAAGATGCATGTCCAATGTCAGGACAAAAATATCATTCTGCCTTTCCTAAACCATGATCTGCTTCTCATCCAAAGGCCACTGAATCTTATCCATGGTGGCTTCCTTTTCACATTACCTGCAAGAAAGGTAGAAGGAATTTTGCACTTCTTCTCCAGGAAGTATTTAAAGTGTATTGGGGTACATTTTATTTACTATATCTGCTAGATCTATTTCAAGGCCCACCTTCCTTGCTGTGACATTTTCCCTATTGTATTTAACCATATCATTAATAACCATGTAATTAACATTAATGACATGGTCAAATATAATGTCCTAGACCACCCTCATTCCTTTTCTTTTCTTTTTTTTTTTCTTTAGGTTAGGGTCAGAGAATGAATGAATGAGTAGATAAATCATTTTGAATGTCTATTCAAGGTTTTTATTACATTTATTCTTATAATTATTTCTGCAATTCTCATTTTTATTTATTTTCTCATTTTAAAATTATGATTTTTAAAAATTATGGTTATAAAGATATTTTAAAATATTATAGTAGAAATAATATCAATAATAATATTGAAAGTTCTAAATGAGGAAGAAAGGCAAAGAACTGGGTATGCCGCGTAGGCTGAGACTGTTAAAAGCATCTGGCTAGAGCTGGAGCGAAATTGTGAACGAATGTGGAAGACACACAAAGCATGACTAATTTTTATTGATGAGACATTCTCCAGT
This sequence comes from Marmota marmota marmota, assembly GCF_001458135.2. NCBI lineage: Eukaryota > Metazoa > Chordata > Mammalia > Rodentia > Sciuridae > Marmota > Marmota marmota. The sequence goes on along the minus strand of NW_025999942.1, from coordinate 7,587,703 downwards.
TCTCCCTTCCTCCCAATCTTCTCTTTGTCTTAATTTTTCTTTTCCCAGACACAATTCCTTTGTTGAAATCTCTGCAGTTCTTCTTCTTTCACGTTATACTCAGTATTAGAAATTCTTTTAGATAGGACATCCTTAAGTCTAAATCAGGAATATGTATATAACACAAATAAAACTCCATGGACACCACATAGCTAACCCTTGACTCCTCTTGCAAATACATTACCTTGGTACAACATCAATTGCACAACACTTAGCCAAGCCAACCTCATTTTACTTTTAAGACTCTACTCTCGAAATCACATGTGGGGAAGTGCATGTGGCAAAAAGCACACAGCACTGGAATATAATGGGGACATACTTTAGCATGAACCTGAGCAAATGAGTGTGTTAGCAGGAGTCAATGACAGACGTGTGGAGGAGGGAAAGGTACAGACATGAGGAGGATTTGTGAGTATTACCAATGAGGTGATTTGATAGGGAAAAAAGGTTCTTAGATTGTGTTGATAGTTTATGACTTCCTTCAGAAGTGCTATAGGAGTCTTTCTTTCTGCATTTTGGACACACACACACACAAGTATACGTGTGTGTGTGTGTGCGTGTGTGTGTGTATAAAATCAGTGATGTTGAATGTGCACCTCACTTGCCCCCACGCCCCAGGATGTTTGGTAATGCCCGTTGAGGACAGATGGTAATGCCTGGAGACTCTTTTGGTTATTCCAGTTTGAGATATGGTCCTACTGGCATCTAGTGGGTATAGGCCAGGGATTCTAGTAACAGCCTATAATTGCACAGCATAGCCCTATAACAAAGCATTTTCTGGCCCAAAATGTCAACAGTGCTGAGGTTGAGAAACCCTGGTATGCATTCGCCCTGTATTACCATCTGCTTCTGTACTCATTTAGCACTTTATTGTGCGACACACTCTGTACACAATACCTAGTGCAAACAAGAGCACATAATTGTACAAAATACAACGTGACCCCTCAAAGGACTCACAGAGGAATCTGACATATCATTCACAAACAGGAGTAATTTGAATTAAAAAAATGGTAAGTCCATTCAGATTGATTTTTTAAAAGTGATTTATAAAAATAAAGAGATAAAAGAGAAATAATTCAGTCCTCATTTGGCAAAGATAAGGGAAATATTTAGTCATGGAGTGACAATTAAAAAGATTTTGAAGGTTGTGTAGAGATATAACCATAAGTTATATTTTCATCCTTCCTTCCTTCCTTCTTTCCTTCCTTCCTTCCTTCCTTCCTTCCTTCCTTCCTTCCTTCCTTCCTTCCTTCCTTCCTTCCTTTCTTCCTTCCTTTCTTTCTATTTTTTTTGTACCAGGGATTGAGCCCAGGGGCGCTTAACCACTGAGCCACATCCCCAGCCTTTTTGTTTTATTTTGAGACAGGGTCTCACTAAGTCGCTTAGGGCCTCACTAAGTTGCTGAAGCTGGCTTTGAACTCATGATCCTCCTACCTCAGCCTCCCAAATCATTGGGATTACAAGCATGCGCCAACAGGCCCAGTTAAAACTATTTTCTTTCAAACACATAAGCATGTTTAAAATACCAAGTTCCTTTCATTCACATCATAATGAGAAGATAATAAATCTGCCCAGAAGTTCTTTCCATGTAATTTATTTTTGCTGTTTTAGGAGAAAATATGTGTGAAAATGTCCCATATTATCTGTTACACCACCTTAGAATTTGGTACTTCTGGTTGGCCCAAGGGACTTTTACTGACAATCTTAAACTACATTCAGAAGCATTTAAAATCCACCTGACAAAAATATGATTTTGCACTTCTCCATTAAAGCAGATCAGCTGGAAATGAATTCCTACTTTTCAATCAGCTGCTGTACTTCCATTGAGAGAACAAAGTCCACACAGAAGTGGCCTGGTGTAGCCAGGTTTTCTACCCATTTGATCTTCAAAGAATATATTAATTTTTATTTTGGGGAACTGAATAATCTCAATGTTTACTTGCAATAGCATCAAAGGAAACATGACCAAGAAATTTTAGAATTCTCACTAGACAAAAATAGCATCCATGTACTTGGAAAGCAGACAGATCCAAATGGGAGGATGAACCCTAGGTCATTTACACCGAGACTCACCCAAGACTGAACAATAAATTAAAAATTTGTGAGGAAGTGAATTAAGAACTCCTTATATTTTTGGAGACCTTTTATCATTCTAGAATGCAAGCTCTCTTTCTAAACGTATATATTTGAATAATCTCAGAAGCTACTGAGAACATAATAAAGCACATTTTTTTTCCACTGAAGATGAAGCACTGAAAATCTCCTCTTCTAATAATACCATTTATGTATTTTATAAATATGGACAGACATTATGAGCTATAACTCAAATATACATTTGGAAAAAAGAAAAGGTTAAACTGTACATACTTAATAACATCTTATAAGATTGCATGTGTTCCTTGTTTTATGAACCACATTGTTCAATATCTTACAAGCTGCACTTTAATCCCAATAAAATTTTTTTTAAGTGGAAATGACATTAGGGCTTTAAGTGAAACAGCAGACCTCGATCCCCCACGCTGCGGCGTCAGCTGTTTCCTACCTGCCACACGGGTCTGCATTCGAGTGTCGCAACTCGGGGCAGAAGCCATGTTTGGTGTGCCACCTCAGGAAAGTAATAACTCTCACCACTGCCCGGCTACATAGACATCTGATTAAAGCAAAGTCTAAATGGATCTGAACAAGTTCTGTCCACACACAGAAGTAAAATAGTTATTACTCTGAGCTGCCAGCATGATTTGAGAAGGACTGGAACGATTAACAGTGGCCACACACAAAAAGAAGGCTCCTGCAAACAGACCGAGTTTGCAACTGTCTAACTTTTCATTTGTGTGTTTTTTTATATGTTAAATATGGTTCAGAAGATTAAAGTCTTCATTTTAGGCAAAGAAAGGAAATAATGTTTCCTGTCCCATTTGCCAAGCTAAGTGAACAACTGTTCCTGCACAATTAGAATTGTTAATTGATTTGAAAACATAGGGCTTTGAAGGTGGAAAACTGCTGACATTATTTCAATGGGGAAATGCACTCCTGAGAGAGAGTACTGCAGTACAATTTCTCTCCTTGTTTTGTTGAATATACATCTATAAAAACACTGTGAATCATGCAGTAAAAACTGCTGTGCTGATATCATAAATCTCTGATAATAAAAATTTCATTGTTGAAACAATAAAATAGACTTTTATTATAACACAGAGTATCCACCTAAACATTGTCCTTTTAGCTTCTTCGAGTTAAATGTATGCACAGTTTTACAGTCTATAAACAGATCTGGAATAAAAGTTAATAAATGTCAAAATTTGCATTTCAAAAAATTCTTGCTGCATTTTAGGGAAGATCAATCTATGAACCTTTCAACATTATGTCAAATGAAATGCTAATTGTACCTTTAGGAATTTCAGAGACAGTGACAAGAAACTAAATGCTCTGTTCCTTTGCATCAGCAAGTCGAGGATAATTGTATATCTACTCTTGTGAACTTCTAAGAAAAAAAAAGAAAAAAAAAAACTAAGAAAAAAGGGTTTTCTATTCTTTAACTCAGGAGGGTAAACTCCTTCAGCCACCCTCCATCAATCTACCTTCAAATAAAGTGTGTTAACATGTTGACAGTGGACAAATCACACAGTGCTGCATTTATTCATTTTATAATAGGTTTGTCAAATGAGCTTCAGTTAAAGAGATTTAAGAGTAAGAAAAATTTTCAGCCAGAAATAACCGACTTATTCCATTCAAATTGATGTAAGGTTTAAAGGTGTACTTCTTAAAAGCCTAATCTTTATTAAAACACACAAATTTTGAAGGCTAAGCCACAAAAATAAATACCAGGAGCCCAAAGAGTGCTTTTATTTTCCCTACCCTTAAGATAAAGCGCTAATACATCCCTTCGCTTTTCTGTAATAAATCTTCGCCCTGTGTCTCTAAGAGATACAAATTATCCTCTATACTGTCTTACAAGTGTGAGTATAGATTGAACCAATGAGCAATGTTATCGAGAAAATAGCACTTAGTGTAAGGTTTGTACCATTTTTTTGAACATTATCCTATTTGTGGCACTGCCTTCATTTCAGAGGCAGGCTGCTGAAAGATTCCGTGCACCTCCACAGCAGTGAAAAACGAAGGTCCGCACAACTCAGAGGCAGCTGATGCTGTTAACCTGCAGCATTTGGTCACCTATCACCACTTTAAAAGTAAAATAGGCATTTTCACCTTCTTCAAATACCATTATAGATAGTGTCAAGTCAAAAGCAAAGATTGCTCCCCTCCACATTTCTGGATCTCTACATTGTCTATTGATATGTATTAGGAATAGGAAGCAAAACCACTCCAAGCGTTTAGAAGACTTCATTTACAAAGTATATTACACAGGGCCATTTCCAGGCTCACACTGGACAGCCGATTTGTAATCCTGCCTCTCGTGTGGAAGAAAAACACCCCAGCATTCTTCCAGAACAGTCACAATAGGACTTAATAAATCCGGTTTCAGAAAATTCAGGTGGAAATAATACATATTTCTTGCTCTACTAGATGACACTATTTTTTTTTTAACAAACTCCAGGTTGCCACAAATATTTGCATTTTTAGGTCTTAATTTACTCTGTGGATTTTTTTATCTTAATTGGTGAATATGCTTTCTTTTAAATCTTTAGTTATTAATAAAAAATGGGATTCTCTGCAAGTCAACAAAAATAAAAATACACTTCATGAAAATATGTAAATAAATCATCAGAGACATGAATAAACATTATGGCAAATAGCAGCTTCAACTTACTTCAGTATGGATAATTTCTATATAGTGAGCAACTCTGCCCCCCATTATGAACATCCTTTTGCACATGTGACTTGCATGAATGGATATAGATTCTATTTAAGTGGGACTAAAAGAAGGCACCTTTAGGAGTCATGAAACAAAAAAAGGGAGAGAGTAGCATATGTCTGCTTAAAATAGAATATAATATATGAGTGGTTCCCAGGCTTATATATTATGTACAATTTGTTCCGTATAAGAAAACAGTAGCAATATTTTATAGTACCTAATATTTTTCAGAAATTTCCCAACTCTCTCTAATATGTACAATTCCCCATATAAATGAAGACCCAGTAGCTATTCTGAGACTCCTTGAAGCAAATTTCTCGAGACCAGCTTTGTTCTTCATCATCCTGATCTTGTTCATGTTGTGTTACTTTGGGGAAAAAATAGTTGTACCAGGGACAAGTGTACTACTAAACAAAATGCTCATCTTTTTCTTAAGAGTCAAAACGGAAGGCTAATAAAGACCATTTAAAATAAAAGGGCCCATTACTCCTCAGTTTTATATGAGCTTACATGCTTTCATTGTGCAGAGTGTGTTATTAATTTAACATGCCAGATTCATAGGTTTCTGCAATATCAGGTTTGATGTATTCATTATCGGCACTCAGTACATTAATTCACGCTGAAGTCCGGTAAATCAAAATTATACCATCTGGCTTCCTGTTCTTAATGATGAATTTGATGTAGGGGTGATTAAGATTGTTAGGCTTTTGAATTTTAATGTAAAAATTAGGGGATTAAAAAGGCATTTAGAAATGACCAATAGTTAGAATAAACTTACTGACAGGATCTAATTTGTGTACTTGCTAGTAAAGCTCCATTTTAATTAGCAGCCACAGTCTTTCAGCACAAGCTCAAAGAGACAGAAGTTTAGTGATTAAGGAGATGAAGCTGTTAAATTGATAAATTGACCTTGAAATACTTGTAACTGTGGGGGATGGCCCAGTAACTCAAATTGTTAGTGTGTTGCTTTGCCACACAGGGAACTGAGTCCAAGAGTGACCCAGACACAGAGTACTGCTTTTTCATTCTCTCTGTCTCTGTCTCTGTCTCTCTCTCTCTCTTTTTCTTGGTTGGCTCACCAATCTCATCTTGGGATAGGGGCTGAGCAACAGAGATAAACAACAAAAGCCTGCAGACCTACCAGTTGCCACTACAATAGCAGGAAGGTGACGATTCTATCACTGTTTCAGAACTCCTTGACAGGTGACATTGAACAGTATGTCTGAACTTGAAAAGATTGTATTGGTCCTCTCGGTTCCCTGCTACACTGATTCTGCACACACACACACACACACACACACAAACACAGAGGTGTCTGGGAGGAAGACACTGGAGCATGAATTAACTCAGGAAATCTAGGGCACAGCCACCAATCGTCTCCCATTTGCACCACATATTTCAGAAGTAGAACTCCTGAAATGGAAGATTTCTAAATATCTGCAACATAGAGAATGTATATAACACACAGTCATTGCACTCAAACTTGACATGAGACTTTTTAATTGAAAGACCAATCTGACATGGATGTTCCTTTGACAGTTAAAATTACCTCTGGTTTTAACAAAAGCACTTGAAATGTTACACCGAACTCATTACACCTTTTCTGCATAAAGAAGTTTAATAGTTAAAACAAGTTAAGACAGAACAGAATCTTAATGTACAATATTATTAGAATAATATAAAGAAACAGTCTCATTTTTTTCTAAGACTTAAAAGTATCAGAACCCTTGCAATAGAAAAATAAGATTCAAAATAGAATTATTTCCTGTGAAGAAAAAAAAATTACTACCTTGTGCAGTCTCATAAAATGAGATGCTTTAGTTCCTGTGAAATTAATAAATGTAGTCACTAATGCACTAAAATAAAATACAGTCAAAATGACTTACATCAGAAAACAAGTACATCTGTATATATCAACAATTTGAAGGATTCTGATTCCTGGCAAGTCAAGGAATATTTTAAATCTTATATTTTAGAGGAAATCGAATCTTGACTAACCACTGCAATTTATGTCATTTTAAATAAGATATATTTGAATAAGTATATTTTTCATGCCCTAAAAAGACTGATGTCTTCTTTTATAAGCTCATCCTGTGACACACTTGAGTAGGTAGGTATATTGATTTTTTTTTCTTTTTCTGATGGCAATGAAGTGTAAATGGAAAATATCAGACTTGGCAATCACTTAAACCATGTGAAAATTTCAGAGTGAAGGCTATTAGAGTCACTTTGTGATCTCCCCAGATGACCAGAGGGGGGAGGAGGAAAAAAAAAAACATTTCTACATTTCTTCAGATCCTTTGTGTGACAGCTAAGGAGAATAACATTCTTTCTAATACGCCAGTTTTCGTCTCTAGTTGAGAATAACCTCAGTGCTTTCTTATGTCACTGGCTGAGAGAAGATGAAAGACCCAGCCTTGTGTAAATGGCTTTGTCTAACCATCAGTCTTTAGCTCTGCATGGCAGCTGTACTATTGACATTAGCTTGTGCACTGGGTGAAATTGAAGTGAGTTAAATGTGACCTTGGCTTAGTTGTTGAAGTAGAAATGAACTCTACTGGGAGCAAAAAAAAATAAGACCAGTTTCTCTAACTTCATTTTTTCTTTAATGAGTTTAACAGCACTCTTAGGATTTGATACATTTTATAAAAATGCTTTATTTCCTTTTCTATTTTATACTGAGTAATCAGCATTTAGTAAGGTTAGCTGGCCCTTTTGTTATGAAATCTTTGTTTCAGGTATTTAAATACCATGTTCTAGGGGGGAAAAAAGTCACAGTTATTTTCCCCTTTTCTCTCTTATTGGTCATTAACACATAAATATGGACTGAAAGTTTTTATGTCTATATGCCCATTGACTTCAATAATAAAAACTGGGCCACAGGAACACTTTTAAATGCTGATGACATTGCATTGTCCACTGGGTTACAAGTGCATTTACTAAACAACCTGCTGGCAGATCATGCTCAGTGACTACGTGAGACCTGCAGGTAGATGGGATAGGCTGGCACATTTCCAATGCTGCAACTCCTTTGTTTTTCAGTTCTATACAAGGTAGTATTAGTACCAAAAGAATATAGATCTGATTTTATTTTATTTTTTTTAAATATTTTTAGTTGTAGATGTACACAATATCTTTATTTTACTTATTTATTTTTTTATGTGGTGCTGAAGATCGAACCCAGTGCCTATGTGTCCTAGACAAGCATACTACCACTGAGCCACAACCCTACCCCTGTATTATATTTTCTGATAGAGACAATTCTAAAAGTCTTTGGGGTTTCAATTCTTATTTGAAAATACACATCTCATACATTCATATACATATGCAAAACTACATTGTTTCTATGTTTATATGCACATAGGTCTTTGCGTGTATATAGGTGATATATGTACATATATTTAGCTTTTCATAATTATACATGAGCAATGATTCAGACATTTCAAGTTTGGTTTCTGCCATCAATTTTTCAATAAAGCTCATATTATGGGAACTTTACGTAGTCTACATGATGGTTGGAATACGAAGTGTTCCCCTAAGCTCATGTGTGAGACAATGTAAGAATGTTCATAGGTGAAATGGTTCGATTATAAGAGCTGTGACCAAATCAGTTGAGTAATCCACTTGATGGATTAAAAATATGAAAGAACTACTGTACCCAGTGGTTACTTTAGGCAGATAAGGTGTGGCTAGATAACAAGTTGGAAAGCCTATAGGCAATTCTGTGTGTATCTAACTCTAAAAAGACTATTGACAGAAGGTGAACAGAATGTGAAGAGAGAAGTGAGGAAGGTCTTCGTGTGCGTAAGGAATTATTGGACAATGCCACCAAGTTCACCTGGCAAGAACACAGTTTAGAATAGTTGATGGTAAGTCCTTTCAGACAAATAAAAGGAGATGAGTCCAGGTTTGTGATTGACTGAACCTGGCTACAGCCGGTTCACACAGGAGATAAAGAGAGTTTATCTTGTTTAAAGATAAACAAGAACTTTAAGGTTAGAACTAAAGGGTCTCCATGCTTATGTTAACACATGTCTTTGCTTACAGGGTATATATATCATAAATTTGGAGACAACAGCTAGCTAGTTTGCTAGACAGTGAATCACTTCCCTTTCAGTCTGTGCCCTAACTTTGGAGTATCTCTGATCACAAGACCATACTTGGGGTAAACAGCTATGTTCTTACCTTGTCTGCATCTCTACTGAGGCAATGCTAGCTGAGTGAGGTACCTTGATACAATAGGCTAAGCCATAACTTTGGACTTCTAAAGTGAATACACCACAGGTGAACTCCAACACTACCCCTTCTGACTGTGCACACTGAGGTAAGTAAGCAACTCCACCTTTCTGAACCTTGATTTTTTTTTTTTTATCAATAGTACTCATAATAACTACTTCATAAGACTTTCAGGAAGTTTAAAAGAGATAAGGTAAGACAAGTATCTACCAATGTCTGGCATGTAAAGATACTCAGTAAATATGAGTTTCTCTATCTCCTAGGTCTCAGTTAAAGGAGAGAGGCCATGACCATTTTGAATTATCAATGTAGCCTGGAGTTGGCTGTTTTTCCCTGCACACCTTATTCTGTGTTTCTCTTTGGCTTTCCACAATCTACTCAGCTTGCTTCCTCCCTCATTATCATCCTTCACACATATTCAGCATCCCAAAGATCCACAAAAGATACGCATACTTTTCAGTTCTTTTCTTGAATCATTAGAACAGAACCACACAACCAACACTCCCGATCTCCCTTCTCCAATTCTATTTACAGAGAAGACAAAGAAATAATAGTTACCTAATATTTGCCCAGCTCCAGGCACAGAGTCATGTAACTTTAAATGCATTAAAATATCATATATAAATGTTACAAATATAAGTCATGTAAGTAAAACACATTATATATGTATATGTATAAATTCTGAATATTTGCATGGCATTTAACAGTAGATAAATGTTATGATAATAGTTGACAAGACCACATGCTGGTTTTGATATTTTCATATTTAGCTTATTAGTTACTCTACAAGTAGAAAAATAAACTCTCTCTCTCTCTCTCTCTCTCTCTCTATATATATATATATATATATATACACACACACACACACATATATATACATACACACATATGTGTGTGTACAATTATATATACATATGTGTGTATGTATGAAATACTTTTGAAAAATTAATTAGAATAAATTTATCATAAAATTGTTTTAGGAAACAGAATACATTTTTATAATGCTAAGTTATGAAGACATGAATTTAAGAGTGAACTTCACTTATGTAATTCTTTCAATATTAGGTTGACATAATTTGATGCTTATTTACCATGCAAGTGATAGGAATGAAAAATTTCAATTGCTGATCCACCTACATATATCTTGCAGAAGATCACTGCAATGATTTTTATAGTTGGTGAGGATGAACCTCATCCTTATAGTGTGTGTTGGGGGGAATGTATGAGGGGCATCAGAATAGCTCAGTGGCTATTCAAATGGCATTTCATCTCATTCAGGTTTTGAAAAATTCCCTCAAGGAAAAAATATCTGCCTTCTTTTGTTGAAAAGTACACAAGGAATATTCAGAGTATTTTTCAAATTGCACCCTATCCCAGCAAAAATTGTGTAAGTGTGTTCTTTAAAAGACTCCTGTCCTTCTGGTGTTGAGAAGCCTTTCCCTGAGGTGAGTCGCTGCTCCCAATGAAATAGGTTAGCATCTTGTTGGTGTGCATGGGGAAAGGCTGGCTGAGAACTACTTTTGTTCTTAAACATTTTTGAATTCTATAAAAGTACTCTCAAATCATTATGAGTGTTGGAAAAGAAAATGATTATTTAAGCTACATACAGTAGTAACATGTAACATGACCTCATTACAGACATATCTATTATATATGGAAATGCAATTTTGGAGCTTCCAGTAGAGGTTCAAATAAAACCCACACAAACAATAGAACAGAACTAAATTAAAATCTGATGACATCCAGGAAGTATATGAGGCACACTCATAAACACTATCTTACATTATTTTTATTAATTTTATCCTACCTGGTTAAGCTAGCATCACCTCTACTTTTTAGATAAAAAGACAACTGATTTACCTAATTCATACAGCTATAATGTGTCAAAGAATGGCTATTAATTTTAAGAGGTGCTTCATGATAGTGGTTTCTCAGGGAGAACTAAGAACTGGGAACTGGGATCCAGGAAAGCCCCACCATCCAACTGAGCAAGGTTTCCAAGAGAATGAGGAGCATTCACAGACATCTCTGGAAATCCTGCAAGAGGTGAATGAGGAAGCAATTGAGTAGAATATCTAAAAAGACAAACTAGAAGGAACATAATGTGGAAATCCAGGGAGCTCAGCCTTAAGGAAATGTCCCAGGTCTAGAATGAACTAATGGGTTCAAAATCCAACTCCACAGCAACCTCAGCCAATTCCCCGGCTATTAGGTTCTTTGTGTACAAAGCAAGGATTAGGAGGTGCCTACATCAGAGAACTGAGGACTTAATAGGAGTCTGGTACATACTAACATTTCTCATTGCCATTAACTCAGCAGGGAACAGACTTATCTTCCTCTCAAGGAAAGAAATGTCGCCTCTCTTAGTTGACAGAATCACATGAGCCCCAGAGGAGCACATGAGCCCCAGACAGACTTCCAGCCCCTTAAATGAGGTTTGGTAGAAAGAAATTTGGTACAAGGTCCAGGAATTAGGCAGTTACTCAAACCAGAGTGCAGCTTTAGGAGTGTAACTGGCAATGTGTTTGACTGAAGCTGGGGCTTCCTTCTCGTGAAGGTGTGTACTCCCAGGATCTGCAGGTGACACTTCCCCATTTGAAAGACCAAGGGATCCCAAAGGTGTCAGAGAACTAGTGCAGAATTATAAGATTTGAGATGGGGGCAGGGAAACAATTGGAAAATATAAAACTGCAGGATTTGTCTCTCAAAAGATTTTGGAAACATTGGAAATTGTGCTCATCTCTATGATGTCTACCAAATCGCAGTACCTGTTAGTGTCAGGAAAAATCTGTGTTTTTTTGCTATGGGTCATATTTTCTATGTAAATAAAAATTCATACTTGTGGGAAGAAAACAACCCCCTGCCAAACCCCTGGTGAGTCATTTTGCTATGTGGGTGACTCTGATCTTGTTTGTTGGAACTTCTTAAATTTTTAAATGAGTCCCAGATTTATAGAGGAGTTGCAAAAATAGTACAAAAAGTCACTACCTATCAAATGATAATATTAATATTAACTTAATATTAACTTAAATGTTAACATTTTACCATTTTTCTTATTTTCCCTCTCTCTAGACACCCCCCCACAGTTTAGCAATACTATTGAGAAAATTGAACATGTGGATGCCCCTTTAATCCTAAACATTTTAGTGTGTACAGTTGTATTTCCTAAAATCAAGACTGTATCTATAGTACACAATTAGCAAAATTGTGAAGTTAATATTGGCACACTATAATTCTTTAATATGCCAACCTCATTCATATTTGACCAATTGTCCCCTTAGTGGACTACATAGCATTTTTGTTTTCATTTCTCAGACCCCGGATTCAATCCAACATTGTTTATTACATGTAATCATTATAGCACTTTAGTCTTTGTTTAAAACCTAGAACAGTCTATTAGAATTTCTTGAATGTTCAGTTCTTTAATTTTTTTTTTGAAGCCTGCAGTATTTTGTAGAATGTCCCTCAGTTGGAGTTTGCCTGATACAGGTTATACATTTTGGGCGAAAATTTCAAAAGCAATATTGTGTCCTGCTCATTGCACCATATGAGAAATATACGATGTCTTTTGCCCAGGTTCTAATGAAGTCTACATTGATTACTTGGTTAAGATGGTATCTGCCAGACCTGCACCACTTAAGTGTTCTTTGTCCCTTTATGATTATTACGGGTCTTGAGGAGAGATACGTAAAACTCTGTAAACATCCCATTTTTCATATACTTTCAGTTTGGGAAGATTTTCTTTCTACATATGCACATCTGCCATGCAAATTTTAACAGAGAGCTAGTTTCTGAAAATCTGGACTCAATAATCTAAGACTAAATTGTCACTTGACTCAACGTTTATATAAATCCAGTCTAACTTGCCTCCTCGCCTCATCCACCCTCTAAGCTATGAGTAAAGAAACTGGAATACATCTTAAAGACATGTAGAAGGGTGGAAGTTTTCAAGATATTATTTACAATACCAGATATCTGAGTCTAACAGGTACAAATAATTTTGTGTGAACAAAACATATTGCCTTTTTCCCCCCTGGGCAAAAATATTGAATAAAATTCTGAATTTGAACAATGTTTTTTGAAACAAAGATTTAAAAAAAAAAGATGAATCAACTGAAAAAACTTAAATTATATTTCCAAATTTTCCTTTGTTTATTTTCTGGATAGGTCCATCAAAGAAGTAAACTATCATTTTAGAACTCTTTTTGCACAAGAGAAAACAAGTGTAGGGACTGTGTGGTGAAAAACAAGTTGCTAATTAAATATTGAAAATTAGGGAGAAATCACCATCGAGAGTAAAAACATAAAGTTTTCATAGTAGTCATTGCATATAGCTATCCAATCACTTTTAATTTTAAAAAAGAACAAAATTTATATTCAAATTTCCCATCATTAGCCAGATACTGAAATAAATGAGACAAAAATTAAAATTTGTGCATAACCAACTCAAATTCTCTCCCAGGAATTTTGTATAGAGGCCACCTTCTTATTCCCTTGACTCTGTAACTTACTATAGATGGGTAAGATATTTCTCTGTGCTTTGGTTTTCTCATTATTAAAATGGGGATGTGAATAATAGTCTCTACATTATGAGAGTGGAGTGGGAATTAATGAGTTCATGTATATATTGTTAGTAGGTGAGTGCTAGAATGGAGTAAATGCTGTGTACAGGTTACCCAGTGTAATCATTTAGTTAGTACCCCAAGGGTCACTAGGGCCACCTCCTAGATTCTATCTTACTAGGAGGACTGAGAGGACTCAGCATCAAATCAGACCCATAGCTGTAATTTATTACATTGAAAGGAGATGAAGCTAAATCAGCACTGGGGAAAGGCACTTTGGTGAAAGTCCAGAGGAAAAGAGACACAAGTTCCCAAGGGTCCTCTTCCAGCAGCAGCACAGTATATATTTAGTTCCTCCCATAAGGAGTTGTGGCAGCACATGTGAGGTGTTTGCTACCAAGTAAGCTAATTAAAGACTCAAGGCCCAGAGTTTTCACAGGATGCGGATAAGGTGGGCACCTTCAGCCTAACAGCTACGAAAATTGCAAATTCCCAGAGGAAAACAGAGTGTTGAACATGAGCCATAATGTTTACCAAACCATTGAGGCACAGTGAACTAGTCAAATAAGTTAGGGTTTAAGTTCTGAAACTCTCCTGAAATCCAAGTTCCTCAACTCCAACCTTGGAAACAGGCCTTTTATGGACATTAGACCTGTTATGTTAATTCTTTTCTATATTCTTAGATCTTTTTATCATACTACTGTCCATAAGGATTCTTGCTGAACACTTAACTGGTCATTTCCCCGTGGAATACTAATGTGTCCTAGAAAGCATAAATTAAATTGGCGGATGTGTAGCAAGATCAGGTGCATGCTACCTCGTTTACTTCTAGACAATGCCTTCATGCAAATATTTTCCACATACAACAGAACTAAGACAACATAATAACTACTTTCTGCAGCAACATAAGGCACGATTTAAGAATAAATTAACTAGACTTAATGAGCAGCTTGAACTTAATTCCTCCGTCCCTTGCTTTAACAGATCAAATCTTCTAGTTACATCTTCTACATTTAATTGAGAAACAGGCTCAACTAGAACTCTGAACAGGTAACTGTCAATCAGGCTCAGATTAAAGCCATAAGTAGTCTAAGTCTTCTACAGGGGCAGAAGACTCAAGCAACCGCATCTGATAATGCCTATGAAACTTCCGAACCAGTATGTACTAATGATCTCCAAGCAAAGAACTCAACTACTGATGAAAGGAGTGTATTAATCCTTAATTCTACAAGAGGCATGTGGTCAGATAAGCTCATTTTATACTTATGTAATGCCAAACTTGGGCAAGGCAATGAGGTCCTGACCTTGAGAATTTACAATCTAGAGCAAACACAGACATGTGATGTGAATAAAATTCAGTTAGTATGCATGGTAAAAATGCTATTGTAAAGGCTCCCCTGGGAATTTTGACTTAAAGTATTTTGCTTTGTGAGATTGAGCAAAATCATTTAACCTTTTTGGAGTAAATTTCTCCATTTATGAAGCCTTCTAGAATTGTGCTAAAATTGTAGGATTTCAATGAAGAAAAATTCTGTTCCTTTTCTTAGAATTTATAAAGCTGGTAAATGTAGATGAGATGGCTATGATGTCTCACAGATTTTTTGAAAATTAATTTTAAGATACTAAGACATTGGAAATGTTAATATTTTCTTCACTCAACAAATTTTGCTCTGGGAAATAAAGATGGTGAAGATCATTTATTTAACCTCAGAACTACTCTAAAAGCAATATGAGCAGTACATATTTGTTGTGGTAGTCGTCAAAGGCAAGGTATGTAAACATTGTGATTTCTTTATCCATTGAAATATATTTTTAAAAGAAAAAGTCTTGTAGTATTAAATATTCTTCCTTGCTTCATTCAGACTTGTGCAACAATTAGCTGGTTTCTGACTTGTAACAGACCTGGGTAGTGCCACTGAGATAAAGGAAGAGCAGAGCCCTTAAATCACTGGCTTCAAACTTTGTTTGAAAAGTCATTTAACAATTACCAAGTAATTAGTATAGAGTTTTAAACTGAAGCTCCAAAATATCTCACACTGCATTAAAGATTTAATAAAATACCTAACTGGACAGAGATTTTGCCTTATGGGTTAGGCAATCACAAAATTCCTAGAAAGCCCAAGGTTAGGCTGAGAGAATTGATGCATTGGTATTAATTAGATCTAAAAAAAAAAAGTGTAGCTCTAGTGAAAGGAATTATTGCTTCTATTCGGGAACAGAAATGAGGAGCTGGTTATTATGCAGTAAACGATTATGCTTACTATAAAATAAAGTTTAATAGAGTATATCTCATGAATTTACCAACATCTACATAATCTAAATTTGAATAAAATTGTGCTTTTTAAAAAGCCATGTGGTAGCATATAGTAAGGAATTGAATCACTGGGTATTCCAATGAATTCCCTTCTAACTATGGTAGCAAAGCAATCAAGCAGACGGAAATTAGAATATCTTAAGTTAATTGAATCATTGCCAGGAAAAAGAAGAATGCAAATGATGATTTTGCACTTTGGACAATATTACCTTTATGCTCCATTTTGTCTCTAAATTTCTATAAAATGCCATTTTTGAGAAACTAGAAAATTAAAAATATTACATTAGGATATTATGAGAGGAAACGACTTGAAGAAAGTACATAAGAACTTTTCACAGAAGCCATGGGATCCAAGGGAGGTGTTTTCAAGCTAGGGGAAAAAAATCCAGACTATTATTTTCTATTATTTTCCATTTTTCAATTAATATTTTGTTGATTATTTCTCCTTTAGCCCTCCCATCTCTTGTTAATGGGCTATTTTGGAAATGAAGTATTTTTGTACGTAATTAAAAAGCACTTTCTTGTGATGGCTATTGTTGAAAATTAAAGTAAAAACATACTAATGTTATCTCTTTTTATCTCATTTCCTAATCTATCAGTTGAGAAATACTATAGAAGCTACTCCTCAACTGGAAGTTCCACCAACATTTTTCATGATTCTTTGCATGTTTCATGATATTCAATCTTCAAGGATGTCCTCAAGACCAATTTGAAAAAAAAATGAAATTAATTGTAGCATTTTTCAGACTCACTCAAGATCTCTGTTATTTTCAAATACCTCTGATACTGAAAAGGAAATCTGGAGGAAAGGATTCAGAATATTGAAACCCATTGTCAACAATAACAAAAAAAAAGAAATTTAGATAAGATATCACCCTGTCCATTAAATTAATAAACTTCTGACATTCGCTGTCCAGGATATATCCTAGCCAGCCATACCCAGCTAAGTCTCATCAGGTATTTATGACCACATAGATAATGCATTCATGGAAGACATTATGTTCGACATCATGAGGAATTACCCAATAATACATTTAAGCTGTCTTTCCAGATTGGTTATGGAATTTTATATGTTCTACATCTTCATTCCTCCAATAGTTAGCCCAGTAACATGTATCCCAGAAGATAATACTGATATTAGTGATTTTCCTCTTCTGAGACAAGAAATATTTGTTGTTATTGTTGTTGTGTCCCTGAGTCATAAGGCCAGGAAGAAAATAATATAAAGTTCTGAAAACAGCACATACATCTCTCTCCTTCCTTCTCTCTCTCTCTCTCTCTCTCTCTCTCTCTCTCTTTTGTAACATCATCATCAAAGTTGATTTAATAGCTTCAACTTTTAGCCCTCTAATACTTCATGACTTCAGGATAAAGTTTGAAACTTTGTAGTATCTCATTCATACATTAATGCTCCCTTTCTGCCATAGCTCCTTCTCCTCTTCACATATGTCTCCCTGTAACTGTTTAATTACACATCACATACAATGTGATTTGGAAGTCTTATAGGAAGGAGTAAACACCATCTTTCTAGGTTGGGAAAATTTAAAACAAAGAGGCAATGATATACGACTTCTTTAAAATACCCAAGAAAAAACAAAGAGACAATACTTATTTGAAAAAATGTGTATATACACAAATGTGAAAAGGTGAATGAAAAAAATATGAATATTCCTCCTAAGTAATTACCACATTAAATAGGAGAGAGGCCTTGGGCATGAAGAGGAGAGTCTTCCCTTGCTCTTTGGAGCTTGAATCCCAAGGCAGGTAGCTATCTGGGATTCTCCTAATAGGGGTTGACCAATTCCCCACAAAACACAGATAAGGAGAAATTCAAGGAGTTTTGCAAGAATTCTGGGTTAAGTTTGAATTAGTTTATAGTTGGTTCCTAAAGATAACCAATTTCTAATAACAGCTATAAATTACTTTGTGGATATATCCATATTTTTAATACTTATTTTTAAGTTGTAGTTGAACACAATATCTTTATTTATTCATCTTTATGTGGTGCTGAGGATCCAACCCAGGGCCTCGCACCTGCTATGCGAGCACGCTACCACTGAGCCACAACCCCAGCCTGATATATCCATATTTATCTCAAGTTCTCCTTAATGTTTTGTTAAACAAATTCTGGTCTTTGGGGAAAATAAAGCGGTATCATATGGCTTTACTCAGGATGAGTGACATCACCTTTCAGAAGCCAATGACAAAGATAAAAGGCTGAGTAATAGTCCATTGTATATACGTATATATGTGTGTGTGTGTGTGTGTGTGTTTTTGTATATATATATATATATACATATATATATGTATATATATATATATATATCACATTTTTTAATCCATTCATCTGTTGAAGGGCACTTAGATTGGTTTAGCTATTGTGAATTGAGTTGCTATAAACATTGATGTGACTGCATCACTGTAATATGCTTATTTTAACTCCTTTGGGTATAAACTGAGAATTGGGATAGTTGAGTCAAATAGTGGTTTCATTCCAAGTTGTCTAAGGAATCTCCATACTGTTTTCCATAATGGTTGTACCAACTTGCATTCCCACCGGCAATGTATGAGTATACCTTTTTCCCCCTTCTGCACCAACATTTATTATTGTTTGTATTCTGGATAATTGCCATTCTGACTGGGGTGAAATAAAATCTTGGAGTAGTTTTGATTTGCATTCTGTAATAGCTAAAGGTATTGAACTTTTTTTCATATATTTGTTGATTGATTATATTTCATCTTCTGTGAAGTGTCTGCTTAGTTCCTTAGCCCATTTATTGGTTGGGTTATTTGTTTTTTGTGGTGTTAAGTGTTTTGAGTTTTTATATATCCTGGAGATTAATGTTGTATCTGAGGTGCATGTGGTGAAGATTTTCTCCCATTCTGTAGGCACTCTTTTGATGTTTTTGATTGTTTCCTTTGCTGAGAAGAAGCTTTTTAGTTTGAATCCATCTGGATTCTAGTTCACAATGGTGGGGGGGATGCTAGGGAAGAATAGAATTACTTTAGATTAGGTAGAAGGGAGTAGAGGGGTATGGGGGTAGGAAGGATAGTACAATGAATCAGACTTTATTACTCTATGTACATGTATAACTATATGACTGATGGGATTCGATATCATGTATAACCAGAGAAGAATGAGAAATTATACTCCATTATATATGATGTATCAAAGTACATTATACTGTCATGTATAACTAATTAAAACAAATTTTAAAAATTAAAAAAGGAAACTACTAGATCTACCCAACATCTCTGGAAATACCCAACAACATCAGAATATATATTCTTTTCAAGTGTACATGGAAAATATTTCCAGAATAGACCTGTGTTGGACCAAATAGCAAGTCTCCATAAATATTAAAAGATGAAAATCATGTGAGGCATCTTCCCCCACTACTATAGAAAGAAGCTAAAAAGCAGTAACAGAAGAGTAACACTCATGAGGAAATTAACCAGCCCATTCTTTATAAACAAATAAACAAATCAAAAAAGAAATTACAGGGAGATTATAAAATACATTGAGATGACTGAAAATGAAAACACAACATTACAAAAATGGAAAGCTTTCTTCTTAAGATTGAGAATAACACAAGGATGTCTTCTTTTGCCACTTTCAATCCACACTGGACTGAGATTTCCTCCAGGGCACTTGGGAAAGAAGAAATGCTACATTATTGGAAGGAAAGATGGGTGGTCGTCAATAATCAGTGGTTTCTTTGTTTACACTTGTTTTGTTTTCACTCTATGTTTGGGAGATGCTTACATTGTGATGTTTATAGATGTTCATTCACGGCAATACAATAAAAGTAATATCAACTCAATTACCCATTTTAGTGTTGTTCAGCATTATTATTTCTAATTATTTACTATTACAAAGTTTCTAAGAATGTTCTCATACATAGAATCAGTGCAGTTACTTAGTCAAATTGCTGAATCATAACACATGCACATAACTAACCATCATAAGTAGTAAAAAATTTTTTTAGATTTGTTTAAGTAATTTACATCCCTAATAGGAATATATTGTGAAAAGTTGATGTTGTCATAATATATGCCAACCAGGAGGATGTGAAATAGTATCACACTGTGGCTTTAATTTTCTTTTTTCTTTCTTTCTTTTCTGTTTGTTTTTTTAGGTACAAGGGATTGAACCCAGGAATACTTAACCACTGAACCACATACCCAACCCCCATACCCTTTCTTAAATTTTTGCAAAGGGTCTCCCTAAGTTGCTTAGGGCCTCCCTAAATTTCTGAGGCTGGCTTTGAACTTGCAGTCCTCCAGCCTCAGCCTCCTGAGCCACTTGGATTGTAGGCATGTACCACAGTGCCTAGTTCTTTCTCTCCTAATAAGGTTGAACATCTTTTTTTTTCCCTTTCCTTTTCTATTTGAGGTCCATCTAGTCATGTTTTTTTTTCTTCTGTGGAATGTCTATTTATGTCTTTTAACAATACTGCTATTTATTCATTTATCTTTTTCCAACTGAAGCATAGGTATTTTCCTATATTCATTATACTAATATTTTCCAGTTACATTCGTCATAATATTTTATCCCAAAATTTGCCTTGTTTTTTATTTTAAAATTCACTTTCAGTTGTCTTATTAGTCTCGAATTTTTTTATGTCAACGTATTTGAATATATTTCTCTTTTTCTATTTGGTTTTCAGTTTTTTTTCTGCTTTAAGAAATCATGCATTATAATTCATGAAGATGCTTTCTTATAGAAGTCTTCAAGTTCTTGCATTTTACACTTAATACCAGTCCATCTGGAGCTTATTGCTGTTGACAGTTTGAAATGGGGATTCATTTCACTTTTCCACAAAATAATCTATTATGTCTTACTTTCACCTCGACCTGGTTTTTCTTAAGAGACTTTGGTTATCTGACCCTCCAAATAAATTCAGAATACCTGGCTAGGTTCCATAAAAAAGCCTTTTAAGATTTTGACCAGAATTTTTTTGAATCTGTAGATTAATATGGGGACTTTTGTCATCTTTCTGTTTATGGGTAAGGTCTATATGTATTAATTTAGTTTTTATTTAATGTCTTTTTGTGACTTTTTATTATTAGAGCTGTATAGTTATATGTAACAGTTGGGTTCATCCTGAAAAATTCATATATGCATGAAAATCAATTTCATTTCAAAATTCTCTCCTTTCCCTTTTCCTCCTCCCTCCTCTAAATCATTCTTCTTCTAGACTTCCTTTGCTCATCTATTGATTGGTATTTGAGTGATTCTTTATGTTATCTTATCCTTCCTTCCCCCTTACCTTTATTTCACTGTAACTTCTGCATATGAGAAAAAAACATTTGACCTTTAAGTTTCTGAGTTTGGTTAATTTCACTTAGCATGATATTCTTCATTTCTATCCATTTACCAACAAATGCCATGATTTCATTCTTTTTCATGCCTTAGTAGAAATACATTATATATATATATATACATATATATATATATGTATATATATATATATATATATATATATATATCACAATTTCTCAATCCACTCATCTATTGATGGGTATCTGGGTTGATTGAATAATTTAGCTATTCTAAATTGTGTTGTTATAAACATTGATGTGGCTTTGGCACTGTAGTTTGCCAATTTTAGATCTTTGGGGAAAATTCTAAGGAATGGGATAGGTGGGTCATTTGTTGATTCCATCGCTAGTTTTTTGAGGACGCTCCATATCGCTTTCTACAGTGGTTGTACTAGACTGCAGTCCCACCAACAATGTACAAGTGCACCTTTTCTCCTACAACCTCACAACAACTTTTTATAATTTTCCCCAAACAAGAGAAGAAACACATTTTCTAGATACCTTGTTTTCCCGTTGCTAGTGAAAATGATATCCTCTTTTTTTAACTGCCTATATTATTTCATTAGCTCTGGCTTAAGAAAAAAACAATTAGTTCATATCACATCTGGAAAAAAAATTTAAACCGCTCATATGTTTTCTAATGATTTATTTAAAGACTAAAGTTTTCTAATAGACCATCATATCATCAGTGGATGTTAACTAATTGTATTTTTTCCCCTGATTCTTTTCCTTTTTCCCCTCCTCTTATGGTTTGTACTTGTGCCATACCTAGGGGTACTGTAACAAATTATTATATACTTGGTAACTTAAAACAACAAAAATTTGTCCTCTCATGGCTAATAGGCCAGAAGTCCAAAATTAAGGTTGGCAAACCATGAAGGGCTCCCATGAAGGGCTCCAGGAGAGAATTCTTCCTTGCCTCTTCTAGTTCTGGTGGCTCAAGCAATCATTGGCTTGTGGCAGACCACTCTAGTATCTGTCTTCTATCTTCACATGACCTTTATCTTTTGTGTAAAAATTACCTTTTCCTTTGTCAAATAAAAACACCAGCCATCAGAGTAAGGGTAATTTTATATGGAGATCCTTAACTAATTACAACTGCAAAGGTTCTATTTCTAGAAAATGTCACACTCTAAGGATGATAGTGGACATTAATTTGATGGGGACACTACTCAACCCACTATATTGGGGTGGCTTGATCCTCAATACAGTACCAAGTTGATATCCTTTTTTCAACATTGAAGATAATATTTTCCTGTAGCTATTTCAGAAGATTTCAAGAAATAGAAGGTTGTCAGGAAAAGATAAAAAAAAAAAAAGTTAATGCCATTTTGCTTTTTCAAGCTAAGCACTATTATGGAAAACTGGAGTACGATCCCATTTGAGCTGTCTTAGGATAATTTCCCTAAAGAATTACAAAAAAGGACATTAATTCCCGAGTTCTTGTTTTTTTCTACTTCTAAGGAATGTTAATTCTCGGTGTATCTTTTAATATCTACATTGGGTAAGAAAGAGTGTATGTTAGGCAAGTGGAAGCTATTAGAAGAGGGAGCTGTTGTGTCCACAGAGAGTACCCAACCCTGATAATATTACCATTCTCTCAATGGACTGACATCAGACAAAACTAAGATAGCTGAGGAAAGAAGCTGACCAACATTCACTTGACAAGTCATCTGATCAGCCTGATAGTTGAAAAATATCTCTCTACAAGTGGATGCTCCTTAGTAGATAAACATGGAGCCCAAAGACATGTGCCCTTTGCAGCCTCTCACATGGCTTCCTTCTCATGTTTCTTTCTCATATTCTTTGTCTCTAATCTTCTATTCTTCCTTCTTCCAACACATTTCCAAACTCTAGAAGTCCAGGCCTACCTGAAGTTCAGGCTACTTTAACTCCCTGTAAAATGAACTATCAAATGTTCTCTTTTATGGCTTTTCCCATTGGGAGGATTTTCAACACTATCTTTAGACACCATGGAATAGGGATGTAGTAATAGGGCTACAATACAGGGACAGATCAGTAGTATCAACAGACCAGACCAACATACCATCTTGAACCAAGACTGAGTCTTCCACACTCTGATAGTTGGTCATTGGAATGATTCCCCTACTCACATGAAGACATCTGTGTGAAATGAAGGTAAAGTGACTGATACAGCCAAAGTAGACCACAGAGGGGTCTGGTCACCACTTAGTACAATGTATTTGTGCTTTTTGGAGCTTTGGGGTTCTAACCTTGAAAGTATAAATCATTTCCATTTCTATTGGAAGTATTGCACCCAGCTGGTTTTAGAACTTAACGGATCTAATAAGAACCAATTTATGGGGCTGGAGTTGTGAGCTCTTGCCTAGCATGTGTGAGGCACTAGGTTCAATTCTCAGAACCACATATAAATAAATAAAATAAAGGTCCATTGACAACTAAAAACACATTTTTAAAAAGAACTAATTTATGGCAGGTGTGTTCGTGAGATAATCAAATGGTGTTCCATGATCAGCTTCTCAGAGTAGTGGCAGACCACTCTAGTATCTGTCTTCTATCTTCACATGACCTTTATCTTTTGTGTAAAAATTACCTTCTCCTTTCTTTAATAAAAACACCAGCCATCAGAGTAAGGGTAATTTTATATAGAGAAGATTCCAAGAACATATTTTAAACATATTTTTAAAAAGAACTAATTTATGACAGGTGTGTTCGTGAGATAATCAAATGGTGTCCCATAATCAGCTTCTCAGAGTAGGGTCTAGAGTATCCCAGGAGCTGCTTTCAAATAATAGGTCTCATTACAAAAAACATTTTTAGAAACCTCAGGGTCTGTACTGTGTCTCTTTAATTGAAGTTTACAAGATTCTATACACAAAATTATCCACCACAGATATTCCCACCGCCTTCCATCAGCTCTATTATGTGATCTAAGCAGCAAGACTGCTTGCAGCTCAGCTTGGTCCTGTTGCAAAATTCTCTCTTGCTCTTGGCTCCATTCAAAATTATCAGTTTTTCAATACTCCCAATAATTGGGTCAGTACAATAATTCTGAAGACAGTGCTTCTAAAATTAAAATAGGATTTTATATTTTTTCCTCCATGATCCCAACAGGTTTAACAAGGACCACATGAGAAAAAGGAAGGGGTTTCATTGGCATACTCAAGCCCATTGAATCCCTAAAACTGATGTGGCAGTTCTCTGAATTTCTACATGCTATATCTGTTTTGTCCTTTCCTGTTCACCATGCAGGATTAGAGTAGTGTTATTAATGTAGTGAGCAAGCACATCAAAATAAACAAGATCCTTTCCACCAATATGTGACAGAGAACAAGAGAGTTATATCAACCTTGAGGTGGACAGTAAATATGTGTTTCTAAGACAAGGTGCCTTTGAACCTCATAATGAATGAGGATTTAAAAATATTTTTTCCAAATCTAATCAATGCACAATGCACCAAGTGCCAGGCATAGCCCTTATGATATTGCTTCAAATATATTAGAGATCACTGCAGGTTGTAATTTCAGAATCTCCACTTGGTCTTTCTTAGCAAAATGGTTCTTAATGCAGAAGACAGGGAACAAGGGAACAAATATCAATTTCTTCAAAATTCCTTTTTTTTTTTTTGCAACAGGGATTGAACTGAGGAGCACTTAACCACTGAGCCACATGCCCAGCCCTTTTTATTTTATTTTTTATTTTTTATTTTGAGACAGTATTGCTAAGTTGCTGAGGCTGGCATTGAACCTGTGATCCTCCTGCCTCAGCCTCCTGAACTGCTGGGATTACAGATTGTACACCCTGCGATTTCTTCAAAATTCTAAAAATATCCTTTCCAAGTATGCAATACAGGCCATAAAAAAATAGTCATCAGTTGGTTTCACAGGTCCATACGGCTGACGTGAGATTCACTTGTGCCAATTTCCATTTATCACTTGGCCTCCACAAGCCTTTGCTCTGGATAGGATGGTATATTGAGTCTCTCAGTATACATTTTAGCTGAGAATCTTTCTCCGGTGCTCAGTCAAGCTGGTTACATGGCCTCAGGTCTATTCAGGGAAAGAATGGGGAAATGTTTATCATGGTAGTATGTTTTGTTTCCTACTCAAGGGGACCCTGTGCTACCTTCAGCTAGTGGGAAAACTAACTCAGATCTGAAAATTTGATGAAGGGTTATGATTTTCCATTGCAGCAATTGACTTCGCCCTTCATCTTGCCAGCTCTCAAGTTTTTTTCTGGATATGCAAGTTAAACAACATCCTACTTGACTGCCGAATCCTTAAGAATACTACAGTTTATGACCTATCATCATTGATCCCTGAGGGTCAAATCATTCTTGCTCTGATCTTCCTCTCATTAAAAGTAACTGTATCTACCTTGCTTCTATTAGTTGATCTGAATTTTCAATCAATATTCCTGTCATGGCTAAGGAACCCAGTATCACAACACCCTGTTACTTTCAACTCCATAGTGAGAAGAGTTACCACCCAGTTCCTCAAAGAAACATGCCCTCACCACTCTATTCCTCATTAACTTATTGAGTTAGTGAAGGAAACATTTTGTACCTGTTCATCAAATGCAGGAGGTGGGTACTCTGGTCTCATGTAATAAATGCATTTTATAAGTATCATTTTCTGAGCTGCTGACCCTTTCTCAACAATACTGGCAAGGCACCTCCCTCTTGTATCCATATCCTTGAATTACACTCATTTGTCTGTTTTTGCAACCCCTGCTGATACATATCTTGTAATATTGGACAGTATAGTCTATTTACTCCCAGATTAGGATAAGTATTTCCCTGCTGGGGATATCCTGAGGTCCAACCCTATTTATTGGTTTAGAAGCAAAGATGAAAGACACGACTAGATCCTGGGGAAGATAGGTCACTATACCAAACTTTCAGAAAAGAAGGATCTAGGATGTGCACTTCTTTACCTGACTATTTCATAGAAACTAAAGATATCATGTCTGAAACTATACTCATCCATTTTCTCTACTAACCTGCTAATCTTCTTGTATTATCATCAGCAGTGGAGTATTCCCACCCATTACACACACAGGAATTTTAGAACCCTTACATTGGTCTTTTTTACATCATATCCATGCATTGATTTTTACCACTTAATATTTTTTGGATTTGCATGCTACTGTTGCTTTAATTCAAATTTCTTAATATTTTTCTCCTGGACTATTAAAATAACTTAATAAACAGTCACCATATTCTTATTTGCTTTCTAAACTATTCTCCAGGTTGTTGTCATAGTGATATCTCTAAAACTCAATCTAGCCATGACACTTATTATATTTTTTATACACTTCTTCCTACAGAGTACCACGTACACAATTTAGAATAATCTTCAGGGTGACTTCTCACCCAGCTCCTGAACTTAAATGCCTCTGCTTTTTAGTCAATGTCTTACACTGTACCTGGATTGCTCTTCTCATATCTCCTACCTCTCTCAAGTACTTTTAATCATCCTTTAAATCCTTTGCCTATGACATTAATCAGTAACCCATCCTCTGGGCTCTCATAACATTTTTAGCATAACTTTATTATAGCATTCTCCCATGAATGGCAAGAATATAGTCATTTGTTTGTCTCTGCCACCAGATTATAAGCACCTTTATATTTTGCATACCAGAAAGTAGCACAAGCTGTGGATTATGGTATGCGCAATAAATGCTTGTTATATATGAATATAGAAATGAATAGGTTTTATATTTCCTCTGCAATATCATGCTAAACAAGATTGGAGGTTGTTTGAAAATGAAGAGATAAATATTGCAACTTTTATCTAAAACACAAGATAAATGAAAGATACTAAAAACACCTGTTTCTATCCTGCACATTTGATTTTTGTTCGAATTTGTTGCTTCATATTTTTCAGTCTTTTATTTAATCATATTAAATTTCTATTGTAAAAAAGGACTATCAGATGATAACATTTATTTCCTGAAAATTATTATCCAGTGTATTTTTGCAGAAATTACGATTTATACTACCTAATAGAAACACTTTAAGTAGAATGTTTTCACATTAATGTTAAACTTAAATTGTTTCCCATGGAGCAATGGCAAGCAATAATATTCTAGCACTTCTTTAATGTATCATGTCATTAAATTTTCACTCTGATTTCACAATGAAACTTACAAATATGCAAACAAAAGGAACATATAGAATGATTTTTGTATTAAAATAATGTCAAAGCACTTATATTTTGTAATAAGGATAACGAGATGAAGCAATAATAAAAATATATGAGGCATTAAAATTGGTGTTTACATTCAGAAGAATAAAGAAGATAAAGGGAAGTAGAACTCATATGCTATACTATTCAGTATTACTATAGAAATAAACAGGAGGTAAAATACCTGTAAATACAAAATAAATGATATAAAATAAGCTTACCACGTGACCTTAAAGGATGTAATTAACTCTTTCACAAATGTTATTGCATCCTATATAAAATAAACGACAAATATGTTACATATAATTTATACACACAAAGATATACACATTTGTATTCAGTATGTCAACACTATGATAAAAAACATATTCTTTCATAATATAGTCCTACTGTATCTTCATTAATAAAAAAATATAGGATCAGACCCTCTCCCACCCCAATACTCCCTAACCCCCTTTTATTGATTTAAGATTCCCCAAAGCATTCTTACCCTTCCAAAATACAATTTACTCATGTATTCTCTTTAATGTTCTCTCCATCTAGAATTTAAACTCCAAGATCTTACAAAGTAGATAGATGTTCAATGAGTA
Organism: Marmota marmota marmota; assembly: GCF_001458135.2. Taxonomy (NCBI): domain Eukaryota; kingdom Metazoa; phylum Chordata; class Mammalia; order Rodentia; family Sciuridae; genus Marmota; species Marmota marmota. The sequence continues at coordinate 7,559,654 of NW_025999942.1, read as the reverse complement.
GTAATTGGTTCATCAAATATTGTCATTTTCACTTGTCTTTAATCTGTGCCTACTGTATAACCACATTACTTTCTACACTTAGTGATGCCTAACACTCTATTCAATTGAGAAAGGTAAAGAAAAATGTATATTCAAATATAAAATGATATTGTATATATGCATGCATAAAAACACATATTAAGTGTGGAATATGATATGTCAAGAAATTTGTAATGTTTTGAACAACCAACAATAAAAAATTAAAAAAAAATAAATAAAAATATTTAATTAATTGCTACATTTAACTAAAACAGAATGAAGAAAATTCATCCTTCATATTTTTAAATGAAAAGAAGTAATATCTACAGTAGAAGCAGTTGACTGGGCCAGGTATTTGTAGGAATCTAATGAAATCTCCATGTACTTCTTACATACATAATTGTTGGTTTTAAAAGGGCAAGATGAAAGGCCTCACACAGTACCCTCCATTTAAGAAACTTATTGAAATTGATATCCATTTACGTGGAGGAATTACATTAACTATATTATAAAAGGGTTTGCAGAATTATGTTAAGAATTATTTCCAACTGCTTACTCCTAATTGATTCTATATTAGAAATGGAAAATAAAGAGGACAGGAACACCATCCAACATTTTACCAATTAGACTATACTACCCAAGGAAAATTAAAAACACTCATTTCTTTTATGTTTTTTAATCCATTATAAGTACTATTACCATTTAGACATTCAAAACCAGCAATCAATCAAATAATTCTTTATATTTAAAATAAGAAAGAAAGGCTTTTTGAAGATTTTCACAAATCCAATATGCTAAGTGTATTTTTTCTATCAAAATATGACATCTTAAGGCTTTAGGAAAATATTCTCCCCTCTCCTTCCTTAAAACACTTGTATTCCATGGAAAGATAAGATGTTAATCAATCTTAAAACATGTGTTTAGTCAAATAATTTAGAAAAATCAAGTAAAATATATTTAAGTAAATGAATTACAGAACTTCTCACATCTTAGCCCAAATTACCTTAATTGACCTAAGACTAAACCCTCCCCCAACCCACATACCAGGATCATCTATTTTGAGGTACACATATATTACAAGAACCACAGCATTGGTTTAAAAAAATTATCAAAAGTATTAATCATTCCCCAGGCACAGTGGCACACATCTGTAATCCTGGCAGCTCGGGAGGCTGAGGCAGGAGGATTGCGAGCTCAAAGCCCTCCTCAGCAAAAGCAAGGTGCTTCTGGTTAAATTCAATTTTCAGTTATCCGTTTTAACCTGTAATGGGAAATGGTATGTGCCAAATTTTACTGGGCAATTGGATACCAAATATCTGGTTAAATATTTCCATGTGTGTCTATGAGGGGTTTTCTGGAAGAGGTTAGCATTTGAATCTGGAAAACTAAGGAGCAAATCCATTTTCCCAGCCACCCTCTCCATTGTGGGTGGGCATCACCCATGAGGACCTGAATATAACAAAAGATAGAGGAAGGGAGAGTCCTTTCACTCTGCCTACATGTCTGAACTAAAACGGTGTCCTTCTAGCCATGGAATAAGACATATTCCATTGCCCTGCAGGGTCCCAGAGAACTATGCCTAGTTCTTAGGCTTTCAAGCTCAGGCCAGAACATCACCAGTTTTCCTGGATCTCCAGTTTGCAGATAGCAGATATTGGAATTTCAACCTCCGTAATCTCATGAGCTAATTTATATATATATATATATATATATATTTGTGTTTTCTTTTCAAAGGATATGTGGGATTAGTAAACCAGGCAATGACATGCTATTTGAATAGCCTTTTGCAAACACTTTTTATGACTCCTGAATTTAGGAATGCATTATATAAGTGAGTATTTAAAACTATTTTGTAAGTAAACTTGATATAAGAAGGAATACATGGTTTTTAACTAATTTTAATTTAACTTCTTGTATTTATTTGTAAAGTTTGGAGCACTTCTCCCTTTTTAAAATAATTTTTTGTTTGTTCTTTTTAGTTATACATGACAGTAGAATGTATTTTGACCTGTTATACATACATGGAGTATAACTTCCCATTCTTGTGATTGTAGATGATGTACAGTTATACTGGTCATGTATTCATATATGAACATAGGAAAGTTATAGCTAAATCATTCTACTATCTTTCCCATTCCCATCCCTCCTCCCTTCTCTTCATTCCCCTTTGTCTAATCCAATGAACTTCTATTCTTCCCTCCCCATCCTCTTGTTGTATGTTAGTACCCAAATATCAGCGAGAACATTTGGCTTTTCGTTTTTTGGGGATTGGCTTATTTTAGTTAGCATGAGTGGAGCATTTCTTACTTTTTAAGTTGCAACTTCTTGAATATTATAAAGGGAAAAGGATCTTGTGAAAGACTGGCTTGTGAAATGTTTGGGGAGAAAGAATCAGAAATGTACAGGCAACAAAAGGATAAAATTTAGGGTAGTAGGATATTTAGGTAAAATTTAGGCATCTTGCTGGTAGCTGTAACATTTTTATGAAGAAGTAAATAGGTTAATCGGCTTTTGAAAGAATTTGAATATATAATGCATACACTTATTATTTTTTTACCTTTCAATTTAAGNTATATATATATACATTCTATCTTTCTATACATGCTTTTTATTACATTTTTCTGAGAACCCTGACTACTAATTTTATTTGATCAATCACTTGCATTTATCATGTTGGACCACTTCCTCCTTGAAGTAGTTTTTTCACTTGACTTTCAAGATAATGTACATTTACAGTTTTTCTCCTACCTTATTACCCACTCCTTCCCAGTCTCCCATGCTTTTTCTTCCTCTTTCTTCCTCTTTTTCTTCTTGATACCCCTAATTATGTGCTCATATCTTTACCTATTCTCCTTGTCTAAGTGGCCTAATCTATTCTCAATTTTACATGCCATCTATGGGCTCATGACTTTAAAACCTATGCTGAGGATTCTCAAACCTACATCTCTGATTCTGACTTCTCAAAGACTAGTCATTGCCTATTCAACATTTCTTAGTAGGCATCTAAAATTAATGTGACCTAAACTGAACATTTTAGTTTAGCAACCTAAATGAAATGGTCTTCTCTGACTTCTAATGAGCTTTTCCTCTGCCATTTCTACCTCCATCTTCCCAGGAGCTCAGGTCATCTGTAAACATCATTGATTCTTCTCTTTCCTTGAAACCGTACTTCCTAATTCACAGATATATTTTTGGGTCTTCCTTCCAAAAGACATTCTAAATCTAATTTCTTTTTTTTTGTGTGTCAACTCCAGTGTTTCAATTCCAAGTCAAGTCAGCAACATTAATACTACTAATGTATTTTACATTTCCAAAAGCTGGAAGAAAGGATTTTGAAAGTTTTCAGCATGAAGAAATGATAAATGTTTGAAGAAATAAATACACTTAACTAATTTAAACATTATGCAATATATTCACATATTAAAATATTACCTGATACCCCATCAATATGTATTTTTATGTATTGAATTTTTACATATTAAAAACAAATTTAGAGTAAAAATAATTTTTAAAATCATACACGTTTTTTTTAAAAGTTCTCCTACTTTTTACTCTTCAATATTACAGAGATAACAAAGCTAAATTTCTAGAGCATAAGTCAGATCATTTCTCTTTTCTATTGAGCACCATTTAACAAAAACCTAACAAATTTAGAGTAAAATCAGAATCCCTTATTATGATCTTATACCCTACATGATGTGGCTCCCAATTCACCCTCTAACCATGCATGATGGCCCTTCTGTGTCTTTTCAATGCTCTAAATTTGTCCCCTCTCAGTTCCTCTGCCCTTAGTCTCCTTCGTGTTTATTCTATTCCCCTCATGATCTTCTTTCACCATTCTGACTCCTGCTTCAATGTCTCCACAGAACAGTCTTCTATGAGCCTCCAACTAAAGAATTCCTCATCATTTACTTCATATTAACATATGTAATTTTCAGATAGAAAAATTTCAATGTGAAATTGCCTTTTTCTCCCTGTATTCATTGTTTATCTCTTTACACTAGAAAATAATTTCTTTGCCGGGCATGGTGGTGCATGCCTGTAATCTCAGCGACTCGGAAGACTGAGGCAGGAAGATCCAGAGTTTGAAGCCAGCCTCAGCAACTTAGCAAGCCAAGCCCCTAAGCAACTCAGTGAAACCCTGTCTCTAAATCAAATACAAAATAGGGATGGGGATGTGGCTCAGTGGTTGAGAGCCCCTGAGTTCAATCCCTGGTACCCTGTCCCCCAAAAAGAAAATAATATCTTTGAGGTCAGAGACTTCTCAGTCTCATTTGCCAATGACTCCCCATTACTTAGAACAAAACATGATACAAAGTAGATACTCAGCAAATATTTGTTGACTGGTTGACTGTCAATAGTTAATGTTAATTTCATTAACTTTGGGGATGTCTTCTCCCTTTTTAATATCCATGCAAGGATTTGGGGAAGTTTAACAGTTTTTCAGCCTTAAGGGTATAAAGATGTGGTAAACATACAAGATGGTCCCTAATGATTTTCATCTTCTGGTATGCATACCTTTATGCAGTCCCCTCCCATATTATATCAAAGATAATCTATGTGACAAATAGAACATGGTAAAAGTTATATTTTGTGACAACAAAGTCAAATCACAAGAGAGATTGTCACTTTCGCCTTGAGTCATTGACTCTTTGGAAAGCTATCATCATGTTGTGAAAATCTTAGGTTCCTCTGTAGAAGTCTATGTGTGCCTGAAGCCTCTGGCCAAGAATGAACAACACTTCGTTACCCCAATGAAAGAGCCAGCTCAAAAGCAGATCCTCGCACTCCAGACAAGCTTTCAGATGACTGCAACTCTGGGTGACATCTTGAGCACCTTCATGAGAGACCTTGAGTCAGATTCTCCCACCTAAGATCCTTCTAAGTTCCAGATCAACAGATATTATTCAGGATAAAAATTTATTGGCAGTTTATAACTGATAAGCTTTGGGTGTGTTGTAACACAGCAACAGTAATTAATACAACTGGTCTCTGCTGATATGTTCATTTCCCAAGTCCCCAAATGTCATTGAAGGTGTGAAATAATATGTGAAATAATAACCTAATGCCACTATTATATCTTCCTTTCTCCCCCACTTGGCTCACTGTGCCTTCTTAAAATATTAGCACATTCTTTCCCACAAATCCTGTGTCTCAATGAAGCTAGGATATTGCAATTGAGAGACAAGAAACTAGGGTCTTTTGAGTATTTGATGTCTTTGCTTCCTAGTCTGCAACACACTGCTGCTTAGCATAACCACAAAGCTTGGTTAACTTCTTGGGAAGTACAAAAAAAAAAAATCATATATTAAAAGCACAGTTTAGCACATGTAAAATGGAAAAGAGGAATAGTATCTACTTTATAAGTGTTTTGAAAGGAACAAATGAAAGAATGCAGAGCATAATGACTGATCCATGGTTAGTGCTAAATAAATATTGGCTATTATTATTGACTTTTATTTTACCCTGTCTCCATTTTTATGTGAACAGCCTTTTAATTCACTAAAATAGATTAGTGAAAATAGTATATTTTAAACTCCTAACACTACACAATAGCTGATGATTTATATGAGAGAAGTGTTTTCTAAAACCTGTTATCACAAATTGAAAATAGACTTTTTAATACATCCATATTCAGAGAAAAAAAATCAGGCTGAAAATTAACCAAGGGCTATATTATCTAAATTATAATAAGAGATTGTCATCTTAACATATTGAAAACTAGAGAGGGATGAGCAAGAGACTTAAAATGTAGTAAGAAAGTAAAAGCAGCAAGAGATTGACTTGAATGTCATTATCTTATTGCCTTTTGGAACTAAAAATGTATTGTTTCTCATATAAAGCAAAGCACTAAAAACTATTTGGCAGCAAGGTTATTATTTCACATATAATTACATCTCATACGGAGGTACATTGGCAGGCATGTGGTGGCTAAATTGTCCATTTTCAACTGGAAAAAAGAAATGCAGTTCTTTTTTCACTTACATCAGTCAAGAAGATAGCCGCCCACAGGAAGAGATAAAGACTTATTTGACACTAGATCTATAACCAATGATTTTAGTTATCACTTGAAATTAGTGAGAATTTTGAAAGAGGCTTAAGATCTTTTGAAGAGCAATTTGGCACTCCAGTGAAACAGCAGATGAAATAGAAAAGTTAAAAAAAAAAGAAAGGAAAAGAGAAAATGCTGTTTTTATTTCTTGATCGTGTTTATATTTAGAGATTTCTAAACTGAGATTTTTCTCATGGACAGAAAACCTCTAAAAGCACACATGTATTAATTTACCATTTCTGAAAATAAATTAAGTATTTGATTAAATTATCTTTTCTATAAACCAATTAGATAAATCCTGAGTCAATGAATATACTAAAACATCCAGGGTGCCAACAAATGAGAATATTATTTTATAAAAGCCAGACAACTAAATTCCAACCCTCAAAGCTGCTTGTTCTGAATATTTATTAAATCATCAGAAGAGTTCTTGTAATTATAATTTTAGATAAGTATGGTCTGTGGGTATCTCTAATACAGATATAATACCAAATATTTGCAAACTTGAAACACTGGAGAAAATGTTATCATCTGGATTACTTTTAGGGAGAACGTATTTTTATATGAAAGAAATAATTGAGTCAAACAAAGTATGGGAGGTAATACTCCTAAGGTATATGCAAATTATAAATATGTGCCTCTTACATGGGTGCATAAATGAGAAAAGTCAGGTCCAGGGCCTCTTGCTTCTTGCTATTCAAAAAACATCTTTACTTGAAAAACATTCCAGCCATAACTTATCTGAATTCTCAGCTATTTGGTAAAGTCACAAGGACTATTCATTCCAAATCCGTAGAAGTGGTGACACTTTGGCCAAAAAGAAAGCAATTCATGACTAGTACCCAAATCACAACATGTATTCTGTGTCTATGAGAACACTCTATTTTCTGGATCTGTGCAGAGCACCAGGATTTTAAGGATGAGCAAATGCATCTAGAGAAGCTTCAAGGAAACGGAAAGCCACAGGGAGAGAAAGGTAAAAAGGAAGGAAAAAGAAAGTGTTAGTCCATTGACAGAGAACATTTCTTCCTCAGTATCTAAGAGAAGAAAGTGTCTTTTTTTATCTTTTCATGTATCAGAGAAATGTAATCATCCTCAGTGAAGGTTATTTGAAGGAACTCAATCACCTTCACGTTGAAGTCTAATGCAGCTGAATTGTGACTAGTTTCATAAACACATACAAAGAAAATTGTAAGTTGCTATGTATGAGATGTGTTTTGAGGTTAAGAGATAAGAAATGAGACAAAGGTGATGGAAAGAGATTGGAACTAAGGAGATGGAAGATCGTTGTACACCAGGATGGGCTTCACAAACTCCAAAAGTTCAGTAAAGGTCAACCATACTTACAAAAATATTGATATGTGTGTCTGCACGCGCACACGCACCCACGCACACAACCTGATAAAATATTCTACTTTTAAGGATAAGGGAGCATGAAGCAAAAAAGGACTATAATAACACCCATCCTAGAGAATTATCAAAAAATATGGAGAAGGATTGATTTGGACAGTTGCAGCTCTTTCAATTGAGAGTCTGAGGTGAGTTCACTTGGCCAAGAGACACCAATCATTACACAACACAGCTGGTTAGCAAATTCTGCCTTTTTTGACTCCCATGATCTTCCACCAGTAAGTAAGCAATTTTTCACATTAGCTAAGCTTCCTCCCTCTTCAGCATCTCTTCAGTATCTGGAAAATTTTACTTCTGAGATAAAATCAGTCAGTCTCACATACCATGAATTCTGTGAATCTTCCCTATATATTGGACATGAAAATTATGCAGTTAGCCACTGGAAGAAACTTTTAAAACATATAAAAAAATACTTCACAGAAGAAAACCAAAGTACAGGCGATAAATAAAGAAGGATGAGCATAGACAGTGAGCAAGTTGAAACATTTCACTCCAATCTGTTCATCTTCTCCTGTGACAATATCTTTTCCTCTGATAATCAAATTCCCCAAATTACCAACTGTTTACATTTCCATGATGCTTTTATTCAGAGTTCCCATCTTTGCTGAACTCCCATCTCACCTCATCTCACCTTCTATGGTGAGTGTGCACTATTCACAACTCCAAGTGTGAATCATGGCCCTTTTTGCCTAATTCCACAGAGTTGGTGGAGATTATACTTGTGTAGATTATGAACGTTTAGAAAATTTTACAAAAGGTTCTGGGTCAAGTGAGGATTCAAGTTCAAACCACATAAGCAAATGCTTCATGGAGTATTAAACATCCCTGGTCACCAAGAATTTTTATCCCTGTATTTTAAGCAGCCACTTGGCTCTTGCTTAGAGCAACTTTCCCATCATCCTCTTTACCTTATCATCAGCTCTTTCCTCTTCCATCCTTAAATTAATCTTAATTTCTTAAGGAAGAAAAAACTAGTTATTGTTTTGTTTTAGAGTCTCTCTCTCTCTACCAGGCCCTAGAAACCTTATTCTCTGATCAAGAACATCTGCACTTGAAACTAATCAAACCAATCATTTAGGTGTGTTAGCAGTTTTCCTCACCTCAACATGTGACTTTTCTTACCAGCAATGGCCAGGACCTGCACTTTTAGGTTTCTTGCTTCAGCTCTGCACATCATGAGACTTTAAGGATAGCAAATGATTGTGAAGGACTTAATGCATTTGAGGACCACATTCATACAGATATAAACACATACTATAATTACCTTTACTTCTATTGCCATTTGGCTTTGCCATTTATGATCAAGCTAATCGTTTGATTTTTCTTGCGTCAGTTTTCTCATCTGAAAAATGGGATTAAAACAGTATAACCTATGCATCGCTTAAAGGGTCGCTTCATGAATTAAGAGAAATATAAACATGAAGTATTTTGAAAACTCTGAAGTTTCATACAAATATGTGATGACATTATAAATAGCCATCTTCCATCTTGCAAATAAGACAGGTAGAGTATATAAGGATTCTGTAAAATGTAGGTTTTGTTTTATAAACACAGAGAGATCAGTAGAATCCTATAAACAATACATAATTCACTTCAAATAAACATGAGATATTTAAGATGTTTGTAATATGCATTGAAATTATCAGTGGACTTATAAAATGGAAATAAATAACATGGCCATCTACAAATATGACGTTAGAAATTATTACTAAGTGACTGCCTCTGTGAATCCAGTTGAATATCATCAGGGAGCAAGTCCAAGTCATTATTTTACCCTCAAAAAAATCTAAATTTATTTCTCACTTCCTGGAAAAGCAAATAGCTAGATATTTTTAATACATAAAACCAAGTGCAGAAATCTGTTAATTATGATAAGAAGACTGTTAAGATAGTTCATATGCCTGTCAAAAAGGTCTACTTCTTTATTTTTCATCCCGCAAAAGCATCTCTTCAGTATCTGGAAAATTTTACTTCTGAAATAAAACTGGTCAGTCTCACATACCCTTTCAATCCTCCCTTCCTGTGTCTTGCTAGATTCTTGAGAAGGACAAAGCAGGAACACCAAAGGACCTATCAGAGCATTTATCTAGGTCTCTGGAATAAAAGGAAAGTTGGGGGTGGTACCCATCCACAATTAATCATGGATGGTGATGTCTTTATTGGCTACTGACCTTGCAATGAGTTGCATGAGTTATAAGAAGGTTCTCTGTTACCCCAATCCCTATTTTCTTGAAGGAGATTATAAATCACTTCGGCCTCATGAATTTCTCATATTTACAAAGTATACTTCCAAATTTTCCACAGAGGATGCAGGGTAGCCACTTATTTTTCCAATTTAAAAAAAAATAATTTTTCAGCTTGTTCCGATGTCACATCAGGAGACCAATGATTGAGATGATCTGGCTGAGAGTGACCCGGGGATGCAAGGTGGATGTCAGCAAGAAGCCCAGAGAGCAGCGGATAGCTTCCATCATCCCCATTCTGAGGTTGTTTGCATTACTTCTTCTCTAACCTTATGCTCGAAGCAACAATCATGGTAGATTGCCTTATTCTGTTCCATTAAGAACTGAAGCATATAATAAATCAAATTCCATAGTGACATATCTTGCTTTGGTGGCATGATAAGTTGCTTCTCGGCTGAAATTCAGATGAAGAATATCTGGATTTTCTAAATATACTTCTCCATATTCCCTCAGAACTGAAACTTAAAATTTTAAGTATTGTATGGCTCCTGGAAAAATTAATGAAATACAAAAGAGAAAGGGATTGCTTCCCTCAGAAATATCAAAAGGGCTCAGTAAGTAAATATTATAGTGTGAGTTAAGATGTGTGTATATAAATATATATGTCAGGGGGAAGAGGTTGGGGAGAGAGAGAGATGCCGATGAGAAGAAAAGTGGGATAAATATTTTCGGCTTTGCTCTTAAAAACTCTGCTTATTAAATGTAAACATCCAAGAACACTACACAAAAATACACTACACGAAATGTATGCTCTCTCATGTAGAAAAAAAATAATTTTACTAGGATAGAGTTTCTCACAAAAGAATTGATCCTAGCTTCATCTCATTAAGGCCAGAGAATACCTACACTAACAAAGACCACCTATTAGGAAACTTTTAACCAAAGGTTAAAATTTCAAGCTACCTAAAGATTTAGTGATAGACTAAACTGAGATGCACATTTTGAAAGATGTGGTATTAAAATATTTAGTAATTATAGACTTTTCAATATTTACTCTGCACAATTGCTCTTCTGACATGTTGAGCACCACAACAATGTATAGAATGCCCCTAAAATGTATAGCTGCCCCTAAAAGTTCGGCCACTCCTGGGCAACATAAGGCACCTGTGCATGCTACTAGACTATAAGGCAGGCTAACGGAAACACAAAAAGATTGGAATAAGTCATGCTTTAGTAATTTGGAGCATAACCTTTCATTTTAATAAGCATACAATTTTCATGATAGATAAACATCTGATCCTGGACTTGAAGAGGAGTGGTAATTTGAAATGCAGAGACTAGGAGATGTGTCAGGTCATAATGACAGCAGGAACAAAGTTACAGATGCAGCAGTAATAACAGGAATATCTGACATTAAATTCATGTTTGCTGTACGTTCAACACTATGCTAAGCATTTGCATGTTTTAACTCATTTCTTTGTTCCATAAGGTCTGGAGGTGGAAATATTATTGTTATTCCCCTCCAACAGATAAGGAATCGAGCACAGAGTGTGCAAACAATTTGCCTAAATGCGCTATTGTTGAAATGGGTATTCACACTCAGTCCGGTTCATACCCATTTTTCAGCAATGATTCAGTGGGTCAATTGTATTTTGAGCAAACAGAAAGACAGAACTAAATAATACCTATTATGGAGGATCTCAGACAATGAAGAGGCACAGATTCCGAGCTGAAAAATGACTGAAATCCTACTTTAGAATGACATCTGATATCATCGTGTATATTAGATCTGGAAGATAAGCATCATAATCAAAGGGACTGGTTAGGAAGCTACTGCAGTAATCTAAGATGTATAAAGGGGAAAGTGAGATTGTTAAGAAAAGACTAGTATGCAGACCAATCTTCTTTTCGCAATTAAAAATGATATTTACTTGCCAACTCCACCACTGGGTTATCCAGAGTTGACAGGATGACAAGATAATCAATCATATAGTGTATTTAGTCTTATTTTCTTAGTGAATTAAGTTGCTTCTTCAAAGTAAATTACAAACCCATGGAGATTATTACTTAATTGCATACAGGTAATAATACCACAGCTGTACGTGCCTAGTGCCTCAAGGAATTAACACACCTTTGAAGAATTAAAAAATAAGTATGCAAAAAAATCAAAACTTATTAACATGTAAACTCTCTGGATAAATATTTCTTCCAGGATTTTGAGAAGGCCCACATTGAAAAAACTTTACATGGATAATTCGCTATCGATTGATAACCAGGAAATATTATATTTTTAATGGCAATGGATATTATGTCTCTTCTTCAGCATTAAAATTGAGGTCCTAATGATCTTTGTGAAATCTTTATCCTAACATCACTTTTAAAAATAAAATACTTGCAAACTTAAAGTTTTCGTATGAATTTTCATTTAGTTCTTTTCCTGCACTTTGAAAGCACAAAGCAAGATTTACTGGTTTGTTTGCGGTGCCATCTGTGTGATTAGCTAAGAAAACCTAGCATACGCTTAAAACAATGCAAGAAAAAACTATGCAAAATTGAGCTAAAACTGTCATAATGAAACTGCTAAATTTCACAGAGATCAAATCCCACCACACTGAAAATGTTTCTTGGGCCTGCCTAGAATTTCTCACCTCATTAGGTGTGAAAAACGTAAATTGAGCACTGCTTTTTTTTTCTTCCACATTTTGTCCATGATGAGAACATTTGGGAGACAAAGCTCTTGGTAGCCTTGAGGTCTGGTGTTTGAAGGAACAAGGGAAAGTGATTGAAGGCTGCACTCTACAGATTCTGGGCACTTGTTCAGTGATTGTTTCTGAATCTTCAAGTCATTTAAAAAATAATTATGCATTCCCACATTTCCACTTCCTTCTAGAACACAAAATTATCCCTTTCTTTCTACAAGAAAATAAGAGAAAATTGAGAATCCAAGTACCTGATCAAATACGATATCTCAAGACCAGTTCCGGAGCCCAGAACTTGTGTTGTCTGAGTAAAATGATTCAACTCCAGATACTGCGTTTTTTGATGCAGTATTTTTTTAAAATTTCAGGTATTTTAATTTCAGGAATACCTGTCTGCTTGCCAGACATCTAGGTAGGATTTAGCTCTACGTGCATGTTAATACATTCATTTTATAAAGGTTGAAAACTCTGACTCATTGCCCATCAAGTTAAAGCACAAATTCAAGATTTTTAAGTACTTAATCTGCACCATGTAATGAGATTTATATTACAAGCTGAAAAAAAAAAAAAGAAGTGCACTTAGGATACAGTCCAAAATAAAACTACCTAGCACAGCGTGAAAGTATGTTTCCAAACTGTTTCTTCCATACATTCTCCCATGGTGTCCACCAATGGAATCTCTTTTGTTGTCTCCTAATCTTGTACCACAAAATCCTACTGTCCTGCAAGGAGTATCCAATTCTACATCATTCCACCTAAAATTGGGCATCCTTTTATAATGTTTAAGCACATTCTGCATTTTCTATAATTTGACTCCAACATTTTTCTTTACTTACAAGAAAAGTGGAGAACACTGAATGTACACCCACATTTGATACATAACCATCGTACATTTCCATGACAACTTGTACATTTTTGCTGCGAAAAGTGAAACATGGTTCAAAAGTGAGTAATACAGAAGGTCATTTAATCTTCCAATACTCAAAATATTTTTACACTGTGCCTCCCACACACTCCCACCCTCCAAAGCAAAGGACTTTGAAGATTGAAATAATAAAGGGTAATTATAATCAAGTTTAATGAAGTTGGAAACTAAGATATTTTATATTAGTGAGTGTGTTATAATTAACTCTGGTAAATGATACCAAAATGAGTATTTTCATTTTCTCTATTCCAAACAAAAACCCAAAGGGATAAATCTGTGTGATCATGCTTTCTTCCATAAAATAGAGAAATAAATCTCTGTTATTACTCTAAAGTATAGTGTCTAATATATTTTGTTGAAAAAAAAAACACCAAGGAGGGGCTATTTCAGCTAAGGTATTTATTAAAAAAAAAAAAGTAAATTCTAGACAATGGAAGCAGTGTTAATAATGTCCTGTGAGTGTTTCAGAAGACATGTTATCTATCCATTGTCTGATAACTAGAATAGTTTGGGTTTAGTGAGAAAATGAAACACTTTGAATTTGTAGCTTTTCTCTAAATAAAATGAATCTACTTTATCAACTGGAAAAAAGTATGAGAGGAAAAGGGACAAGAAAGTGCACACAGATTGTTGACAGGCCCAGAAATGATAAGAATCAAAAACTTACTACATTGAGAACTTACTAGTATTTGTGATAAAGCATAAAAGAAATTCTTATCTTCACTGAACTTATACTATATGTTCAGAAACCCCAAACCAAGATTAAAGAATACTATGATGGATCCTATCAGCATAAGTGGAGACCTTCTACCAACAAGAGTTAGCAAGTGCTTCTGCCTCAGTGAAGTTTCTGAGATGAAGGGGTGTTTACCAAACCTGGGACCCAAGTGAACAGAGCAAAGTAACAGCTATCACTTTTCATTTTCATTTTATAGGTCTAGTAGAGAAATGCAGTATTAAGACCAGAAATCTCAACAGAAATACATCATGTCATATTTTTGCTTGTTCTAAAATTAAGCATAAAGACATATGTCTATATCAGAAACATTCATCTTCTTGTTATTTATATGTAACTGAATCGTCTTTGGTTGGGGGGGAGGTGGAAGCAAGGAATATAGTCATTTGTATAAACTCTCAGACCTCCAAGTCTAAGATTCTATTCAATTAAGAGCTGCCATTATGGGGCCCTGACTCCCCGAGATCTTTCTATGCCAGGGAAAGGGTTATTGAAGAGTGGGTATAGATCCGTTTTAGGAGAGAGACTTCAGGCACACACTTCTGCAGTGCATCTCAATAAATGTTGACTGACAGCCTAACACATCAGTTTTCTTGGTGTTGACCTATATATGCATTCTGATAACGTATGGTTGATTCTCATATTTATCAGGTAACTTATAGCTTCCTGGGTCTCTCCACTCAATTCTAGCTACAGATTTAAGAAGAATACCACCCTGGGCTTGGAGTAGGACAGGGTGAATTAGATGCAGTCAGCTCTGTAGCCATTAGGCATAGGATCCTCTCTGGGGCTCGTGTGCCTGAGTTTGAATGCTCAGCCAAGGGCACTTGTGATATAATTCAACCATCATCTTCCCATCTAACCCACAGTGCTTTCATGACAACTTGTCAAATATACTCTCTAACACTCACTTCATCTCCCAACCCAGCAACACTAGCAGGAAGCAAATGGAATTAGTGTAGTTTTTGAGTCCACACAAACCGTTAGTGATACTTTCTCTGTTCCCTAACTATCCTAGAATACAAGTGGGGATAAACAATAGCATTTTAGACCTGTGGATTTTAAAATACAGCCTTTTATTTTCTTTTCTAAGATAAGGGAAATTTCCTATCTATAAATCTAACTTTTTGTTTTCCAAACGATTATTGACAGGAATGTTAAGAACACTAAGGTTCTTTAGATCTCAGAAAATAATGGTGTATACCTGCTTCCAGATCACATGGTGCTTGATGTAGAGTGTGGCCCCTGGAAGGTGTTAACATGTTGTATGGCAAGGATTTCCCTCAAGCCCATCTATTAGGTTTATGACTTGAATCCTTCTGCAGGGAAAGACTGCCCTCACGGTCCTTCTGAACTCACCTCTCTGCCAACTTCCTTCCCCTCTCCCCTCCATGTCTGTGGAGAAACTGTCATAATGGGATATATCAAGATACCCCTTAGGAGGCCTGCCTCATAACCCAAGATTACTTTTCAAATACAGAGACAGAATTGCTTCCAGGTGTAGGATCCTGGACAGTACCTAGTTATGTATATTAACATGCCCTAAGAAAGAAAATCTACAACATGAAAGGCGTC
>NW_025999942.1:7511355-7543054 GCF_001458135.2 Marmota marmota marmota | reverse complement strand
TAAGTTGGTCAGCCTCAGGTGTCACGATAAGGGAGCATGGAAGAGATTTTCATTAGCATCACCTACCTAGGAGCTGCCCAGGGCACATGTTTCGCCCCTTAGATTTATCCATCATGATTCCTTTGGGATTTCATCCAAACAAGTATCTCAGCTAAGAAAATTTAGGACCAGTTTGCTATTGTTTTTATTTCATATTCATCAGGAAAATGTCTTATTTTGCTTCCTAACTAGTTTCTTTACTGAGAGAAGTGCATTTTACTCTGTGGGGGGTGGGGTGGGGAGGGTGTCCCCAATATAAGCCACTTTACCAGATCAATTCTTGGTATTGAGTTCTTAACCCACATCATGTGCAGTTCTAAGTACTAGGTATGAAAGTACTTAATTCCTACAACAATCCTGAGTATTAGTTATGGACACACTATTCCTCTCTACCCAAAATTCTTTTGAAAAAAAAAAACTCACACAGTGTTCTTTTAAGCAGGTAGTTCAGTCTTTTCTTTGTTGTCTCCTTGGTTTCTGAGTGTCTAATCATCCTGATCCACATTGGGCCTAAAGTTGTCGATCCACATCCTAAACTCAACAAGGAAGAACCGGAGAATTTTCTTTGTTCACTACTGCTGCCCTTTCAATCATTGTTGAAAATTGATTTGTACACATACTCTTCCATTACATCCTCTGGGCCTCAAGCTCCACTGAGGATATTTTCATATTTGTAGTCCTTTTCCTGTAAACACAATACAATGCCAGGAATGCTTAGTCCTAAGGGGTACTAGCTGCATTCAAGATCTGCCCCCTCTCTCAACACGTAGGTCCTCATATTATTCTCAGGTCTCTGAGTCAAAGTTCATTTGTGGAACCATATGAATTTGTTCACCTCTCTACAGCTTGAACTTTAGCCACCCATGTCCACTCCAGTGGATTTCTCTAACTTAAAACCAGAGATCAGGAATTTAAGTCTTCAGTCTTTAGTATTCCAGAAGGTTCCTGGATCCCACTTACAGCTTGAGTTTATCTTTATGTGTTAACAGATCAAGTGGTATTGTGTGGGACTTCTCTTTGTCAGGGTATAGAAGATTCTGGCACATTTTAATGCAAGTACAGTGAATGAAATAGAACCTTTATATAGCCAGGAAGCCATATAGTGTCATTTGGATGAAAAGGGTTGATGATTCGCTAAGTTCTCCTTAACTAAGAATATTTTGAGTTAATTATTTATTCGTATGCAGAAGAGTATTGCCATCACCTGTCCATATACTCCTTACATTTACTTATTTAATGCACCTGTTTTGTTTTGTCCCCAAAGAAATGAATTCACTGTTTGTGCACCAGTATGACTCACACCAAGGTGAATGGTCAAAATTAGAATCACTTAGAAATGAGGAGACCATGCCACTCCACACAGGCTAGTCATATTAAGCTTCCCCCTTGAACATCTATCCATCTCACATTAGACACTCTGCTTCTCACTCTGGCCTGATTTATTTCCCTTCAACCCAAAGATCTCAGCTAGATCTCCAGGGAGGCAGGGAGTGTGTATTTCCTTTTCACAATTGCATCCTACTGCCTAGCATGTTATCTGGCACATGGTAGGGGCTCCATAAATAAGATTGAATAAATTAATGTTCTACAAAAACAGTAACCAGATTCTCCCAAGCGACTCCAGCTATGTATACCTAAAATCAAACTTTGTCTTCTCCTCCAAAACCAGTTTCCTTTCCATCCTTCTCTATCTAGAGATACAAATTCTTTGTCACTTTGAATTAAAAAACTCTACTCACCTTTGAAATATCCTTCCCTTCATTCTCTTTTCCAGTTACTTAATAATGCTTGATTCTTCCCTTTAAAATATCCTTTGGAGCTTTTCTTTTTGTATTTTGACTTTGCAATTATGCCTTTGTGATCTGATATATGAATTATGACAATCATCTATTATGTGGTCTCCCAGGTTTCAGATCCCACCAACATTCTAAATGATGCTAGAAACAGTCCTCTAAAATACCACCTTTATTATATCACTCATTTTTCTACTAAATCAGGAACAAATATCCTTATATTTAAGGACCTTCATAATGGTACCCACACTAACCTCCAAATTACTTTAATTTACACCTTCCATTCTAGACAAGTAAAGTTCCCAATGTCTTACAGACAGTCTATCACTTCTTGCTTTGTGGTTAACTCACTTTGTAATATGTAAAATATATGATATGTCATCCAAGGTCAAATTCAAGTCCATGGACCTACATGATGACATCTGTCACTAAAACATGTGAATCTCTTGCTCGTATCAACACTCTTATTAAAAAAATAATACTTTTCTGCAGAAATTTATTTGCATTTCATTATAGGAATTGAGGAGAACATGCCACTTCTGTGTTTCATTACAGATTGTTCTTAATGCTTTCCTAATTACTACAAGTGATCTAGGGATCAATTTTTATATCAGTGAGCATCTTTTCTGATATTTTTTTTAATCCACCAAATCACTAGGACAATTATTTCACAATGTAGATCCATAGATTCTTGGGAAATGATTGTATTCATGTATTCAGTAAATTCTCATTGCATAATCAATACATACCAGGTACTGATGAAACAACAAAAGAGAAAACAGAGCTGTATTATAATGGTAGATACTGAAAACACAAAAGGAAACAAATAAAATACATAATTTCAGATATGGTAATATATGGTCTGTATACTAATACCATATTTGCATTAGATTATACTATTTTGCAAGTACAGCTTGGATCCATGTGTTGTTCTTGACTATTCTAATCATTACCTCTAAGTCAGCCTTGACTTTCACAGCCTTCTAGGCATGGATTAGGTCCTTATTTGTGGAAATAACTGTTGGTGACACTTATTTTTTCAAACCAGAATGGAACTAAAATATTATTTTTAAGAATTAATTATAATTGAATATGTGCCAAAAGTACATAAAGAAAAAAAAGTTCTGGCATGGTACACTGCCAGAATAGAAATAGATTTTGGACTCAATTCAGTTTCTAGTGAATTAATGTCCAAAGCACACAGGGGCAAATGTGCACACATTTGTAATATCAGCATAGAGACCAGGGTACACTCAGAACCTTAATTTTCAGCTTTACCTCCCCATCCAGAGGGTAATCTTATCCTTGGTCTCTGTATTAGGTTTACCTATCATAACCTCTGTATTTATTAAAATACATTCTTTCGAAGGACTTTGTGTGCAGGAATTGGGAATGCAATGGTACTATTTCTAATAAAAGGTACATTTTATTTTCTCTGTATAGTGAAAATGAGCCACAAGGTGTTTGGCTAGTCTGCCTCCATGAGGACCTGCGGACTGATAGTACCTGAACTATTTGCACTTATCAGAAGCATCATTCTAAGTTACATAGATATTCATAGTATTATATCAGGTTCCCAACTATGTGCTAGGCATTGTGCTCAGTTCTGAGGATGCTCAATGGAAATGTTAGTTTCATAGTCTAGTGAGGCTAACAAACCCACAAATGATACACTATACCACTGGCTAACATGTGCAGTACTAGAAATATAAATAGCTTCATTTGAAAAGAATATTGAAGCAGAAAGAAACCTGAAAATCCTTGACTGCAGCCCAAATGAGAGAAAGGAGATTTACAGAAGATGTTCATTGCTAAAGGAGACTGGAACCCAGGTCCCTTGATATCAGGAGAATGCTCACTCGGCTGCTTCTTTCTAATCCAGCCACTTGCTAAAAGGTTGATTTTGTTCTCTAACTGGGTAGTTTTCACAATCAATGTATTAGTTTAAATATATAAAACAATCCTTAAAAGTATTCAAATAGGAACACAAATTATTTTTGGTTTATATCATGTAAACCGTAATGATAGATATTGTCACTCGATATGTGACATTCATCAAACTATCTGTTATTCTTCTCTAATTTCCTGGTTCCTTCCACTGTTGTGGGTTAGGCAATTTATTAAATTAACTTCAGGGGTTAGTTCATTCTGAATCATTGCCAAATCCTCTGAGAGAGAGAAAAAAAAAAAGATATAGGAGTGGCTGTATATAAGACTACTGTTGTTTTGTGGTGGTAAAAAGAATTACACACTCTGCAGTGAATTTCTCACCCAAATATACAAGATGCTTATCATCTGAGTTTTTATGTTCTTAATCTACTTCTGAATGTATATTAAATATATTTGGCTTTTTTCTCTTCTAATTGCCTGATTTATCCAAAACCTTCTGTGTATAAAATAATTCTGATGAAAGAGCCTGTGCACATTGTGTGTTTTCAGATCCAGCTTGACAGGCTCAACAGGACTTTGTGCTATGTTTTATGAGAAGGCTAAGACTAAATTGGCCCATTTTTAATAGCGATTGTAATAATGCATTAGATTTATTAAGGTGATTTGCTAATGCCTCTTTTCAGAAAACATTGATGCTTTCTGATCCCTTCTAAGCTTATCTTTTAATGAAGACTATTTTAAGATGAGTGTTTCACATTTTAGCTACTTATACATTTTTAAAGTATCTGCAATGCTCCAAAAGAGCTACACAAAAGCAAAATATATGTATAAAAGCAATCACATTTTAAAGCAAAGGCAGAATCTTACTTATTCAGGAAATATACAGCAGGGTAGAGATTTTTGTAGTTACCCAAAATTGACATTTAAAAAACAAATCTTGTTACAAAAGAATGTTTTTAAATGCATGAACTAAACTATAGAAGTTAGTTTAATATCCTATTAATTCAAATCAAACACCTTTTCTTCTTGTGAAATATCCAGATAATTGGGGTAATTTAAAGGAACTTTTTTAATTACCTGGAAAATTGCCTCAATCTTTCACCTCAATCTTCTGTTTTATTTTGCAGATTAAATAACCTTTCAAAAAAAAAAAAAGAACTATTTCCTATGTCCTCCTATCTCTTCTTTTGGGTTACTGTAAATTCCCTGTGGAACTGAAAGATTAAAGGTGTCTAGAATGTACAAGGAGAACATAATTTTTAAATGAAACCTTATTTCCAGTTATAATCAGGTAATCACCATATCAAACTTTCTAAAATTCTGTTACCTCAAGCCACAGAAAAATGGAGTCCTGAGTAATTTCCATGGTAACTTCTACATGTCATATTTATATTATTTCTGTAAACTCAAGTTTCCCAAACACTATGCACAAGAGTATGTGTGTATATGTGTGTATGTGTGTGTGTGTATGTGTGTGTATATATATATATATATATATATATATATATATATATATATATATATATATAAAACCAATTCTAAGTTAAAGTGCCTCAATTTATAACATCCTTAAAACATTTGCTCCCAACATTTACTTTGTGTTCACTGGGACAGAACAGCAGTCATTTTAAGCCACAGGCACATCTATAACTGTACAAGCCTTATAATTATTCAGAAAGTAATATTTGAAGAGTAACAAAAATCATAGTTTATTCGACCTGCATATAAAAACCATTCAAGTATACAACATTTATCATATTAAAAATGCATCATTAAAATTTAAAAGCAGGTGCAGTTGCTCAATAAGCTAATGGTATAGTCTGAAGACTCCACTCAAGATTGTATTGTTGAATTCCCAATTGGATAAAGGAGAGACAGAAACAGAGGGAGGGAATTCGAACGACCTTGCACCAAGGTGGTAGGGCCCCAGGATTCTGTGCGGTTGGCTGTGGTTGAGCTCCACTCTGAGGATCTTTACAGCACTGCATTCTGACGGCTGAGAATGAAAGTGTCCTTCTGAACAGATGAGCTTGGAATCGCTCCACCTCAGAGCCGGAACCCCTGTGAGTATCCACACACGTGAACGTGAGCACATATTTGTAGTTACGGGGTAAATTTATGGGCCGTTTGTCTGTGTGCACCAGTGACTTAAGGCTTGTCACAGAACACACTGAAGAATATGGCATAAAGAAATTTAATGAAGAAAAAACTAGTGGAAGAAAATTCATAAGAGTCATGTCAATCTATAAACTATTAAATGATCACCTTTATTACTGGTTGGTTTATTCACCTCACATCATCTTAGGAAGAGCTAGACAAGATTCCTGAAATCCATTAATTAGTTTCCTCTAGCAAATATTAACTCAGCAAAATCCTATCCTTTCATAAAATACGTTTTGAATTTAAAATTGAAATATCTTAATCTGTATACCTATTCCCTGATTAGTTAAATCTAACTTTTACAACCTTTTCTTTAAAAATGTAATTTAGTTGAAAACTTACTTGGTTTTTCTCTATAAATCCTTCAAACAAGTTGCATTCCTCTAATATTTGAAGAATAACAAAAATCATAGTTTATTCGACCTGCATATAAAAAACCATTCAAGTATAAAAAAAAGTTACTGTAGTTAACATATCCACTCACTGATAACAGCACAAAATAATGATAAATATAATTTTCACCTAAAATCTTTTACAGGAAAGAAGCCCACAGAGTAGAAATTATAAAGAAAGTGAGATAAAAGGAGAGTAGCAAATGCTGTCTCACTCCTTGGGACATTCATTTTAAAGTGGTGATTGTGACATACAGTGGCTGGCACCTTGGGTTTTGGGAGATGGCATTTTCCTTGACAGACATTTTAAATATTTTATTGAGAAAATGCATTGTTCCTTCCTCTTTAATATAAATACCATGATGTAGAAAATCAATCTGTGACTAGAAAGAACCAGTTTTACTTACAATATTTTCTTTGCAGTAGTAGTAGTACCCCTTTGGCTCTCAGCAGCTATCTTCAATTATTAAGGATAAGGAAACAACATCAAAATTTCTGTTAAATTACTATGTCATCCAAAGTGGCAAAAACATTACTTCTCACTTTTGGATAAATCAGTCTATGTTTAGACTCTAGAACACTAAGATAGTCTTTCATGGCCAAAACATTAAAAATCCAAAACTCTTTAAGTATTGCACAAAGTAAGCCTTGGATTTTTCTGAGTAGCCTAACAATGTTTCCTTGATTTGTGTTTTAGGTTTTAACAATTTTAGGAGCTTTTTCTCTCCTATCATGTTTTCATGATATTCTCACGTTCTTCTTTCTCTGGTTTCTCTCTGTAAGCAATTATTTACTAGTGTTTATAAGCTGATCTAATACCCTACTGTGAGATAATTTTCAGTTCTTGTGAAATATCTATCCACGTGTATTCTTTTTAATGGAATAGATTGAGGAGATACACAGCTTGAAAGATAACCTTCAGCAAATGCATTTGATACTAAAAGTCAGCATCTCTTGTTTTCTAACACTATCCTGCCTTTGCAGTGACCCTAATACCATTTTCTCTTCCACCAACAGTGTATTCACCTGGACATGAATCTCAAATAGCAAAATGCTCTCATTTAGATGCTCAAAAAATCATATAGGTTTCATAATATTTGCAAGGTTTTATGGAAGAAGCAAGTGTACTGCCAAATGTGAGGAATTGACAATTATTTTGTTCCAATGAAACTTTTTATTGTTGATTACACTTTGTTAGTAGGGATTAAGTTCCCTAAAACTCAATAATTGGTTACTACTCTTACTGAATTCACAGGTTATTTAACATAAAGACAAAATTTTCACTGAAAGAACGCCAGAATGTACTAAATATCCATCTACCCTCTGATTTTGTTTGGTAAACTTTCACTTGGCATTTTCTGAGTGCACGATGCTTACTGTCATGCATAATCTCATGGGTAACAGAATTTCCAGAAACCTGGAAGTTCTCAGCTGAGATTTTGGAATAAATTTTTAGAGACTCTTTATAGAGGTATAAGAAAAAATGAAGAAAAACCAACAATGGCTTTTCTAGGTGTCCAAGATTAGAAACAGTGGAAATTTGGAAAGCCATTGCTCTACCATTAGCTTTAGAGGGGCAGGATCAAATGAAAAGATATAAGCAGAACCTGGTTGGATCTGTAGCTATGAGGGTAGGGAATGTCTTCTAAAAAGAGCTATCATCCTAGAGGCCACCAGCTTCAGGAGCTGGATGTTAGGAAGAAGTGGGAGGCTCAATACCTGGACCCTCTTCTCCTGACACCCCCTCCTTCCTGTGCTTCCAATCTGCAAGCAGAGAATGAGCCACAGTCCACAGTCAGCCCTCAAAAGCACAACATAAAGCAAACACAGAAGACTAAGGGAGGGAGCTGGCAATTAAGAATAGCCACCGTGGTGCTGAAGACAGAACATGAATAACAAAAGGGACTCAGACTACCCAGGTAGTTGGTTACATAAATAAATAGAAACAAATAATTTAAATACTGTGTGAAGGGGCTATGCCAGCAGAAATTTATTAGTAGCAACACAAAGCAGGCAGAGATTCATTTCCATTGATTGGGTCCATGTAGACTTTACAGAAAATCAGAGCAGCCAGGACTGGGAACACACAGCTCAGTTCTCCTAACAGGCCCTGCAAATGAATGAGCCTCAGTATGTAATAGCACGAGAGCGAACTTAGAAGAAGCCAAAGTTAACAATAAAAAATAATGTGGACCAATATAAAAGCCTACACTCTGTACCCTTTAAAAGGTCATCTTTGTTCCCTCACTCAAAAATATTTAAAGCATTTCTCCTGCCAGGTACTCACCATGTCCAAAATCCCAGTTAAAGGAATCAACGGATTAGGGCTTCGAAGGCTGCTTTGGAAGCACACAGTAGTGACACTGAACTATCCAGGTGTCAGAGATCTTATCTGTTAGGAAGTGATGATAAAATGAGACCCAAGGGATGACTGGACATTATTCAGTTGAAGAAAGAGCAAAAGATTTTTAGGAAGAAGCATCTGCAAAGATGTGGAGAGGGAGCGTGGTATGCTCAGAAAATGGAAAGGCATTCATTACGAGGGAACACACGGTATCCCGAGTAAGTGGGCACATTTTTAAAGCACTTACTGTGTGCCAGCCACTTGTCCTGATTTGTCCTATTTAATTTTTAAGACAATGTCATGAGAGGTTACTACTGTTGCCTGCATTTTTCAGTGGAGGAAACAGAACAGAGGTTAAATCACACTAGCAGTAAGTCCTGGGAATGACATGATCAATCTTGAATGTTGAAAAGATCCTTCCAACAGTAATAGAGGGAGTGGATCAGAGGAGTGTGGGACTGGATGCTGGGAGACAAATTAGGAGATAATTGCACTAGAGCAGATGGTATCTGATGAGAACTTAAATTGGGCCACCATGGCTTATGTAATGGAAAGAATCAAGAGCTGGAGAACAGGAGGCAGAAAATGAGGATTCTGGGGAAAGCCCAAATCTCTGACTTGGTAACAATATCATAAACCAAGATGTAAGTTAAGAAGGAATGTGTTTGTAAGGAAAAAAATCATTGGGTTCCTATACAACATGACAAGGGACACCTGTGAGACAGGAACGAAGAGTGTCTGGGAATAGTAGGAGAAATGTAAGAAATAAATAGGAGGAAGGCTGGACTGAAGGAAGAGACAGAGGCAGGGGGATTATCCACACAGTTGAAGTGCTATGGGTTGAAACCCCTGAAGGAGAGGGGGATGCACGTCAGGGGTAGAAGCCTGGAGAATTCCAGCAGTGAAGGAGGAGGCCAGGGCACCAACATAAATACCAAAGCAGGAAAAGTTACAGGGACAGGAGGAGAAGCAGGAGAAATTATTCTCACTGCTGCTAAGTACGAACAGAATTCCAAATGAGGACAGAGAAACAAGGTCGAACGCCATAGAAGAGTTCAGAAAGGAGTCTTTGAGGTGGGGTACTTGGAAGTCATTGATAAGCGCTCCTGAAGTACACAGTAGCATAAGACATCTTGCCAAGGCAAAAAAGGAACGCAGAATTTCCTTGTTTCCTCCCTCACTTCAGATAAAACCAAAAGTGAATTTAGTACCAAGAAAACTGTCTTTAGTGAAAGCCAAAAATAGCCATAACTACAGGCAGAAAAGTTGGCAACACACAGTAAACTTGAAGTGAAATCAATGGAACTGATACCCATTTTCCTATGTATGCATCCCACATCATCTCACAACATCAGATCTCTCTGATGTAGGGGCACATCCTTGTGAATAAGTCATAGACAAGCTTCAGGGTTTTTTTCTGAACCTGATTCCCCATCTTGGAGGAATATTCAGGCCAAAGGAAATTTATAGACCTATAGGAAAATAGTGTAGTCCATGGCAAATGGTGAAGTGGGAGTGGCAAGGAGGTTGGCAGGTACTGGTCACATTCAATTGAAGACATAGCGATTGACTTTCAAATATCCTAGACCAAGCAGGGATGTGTAAACCCAGTTTAAAGAGCAAAGCAAGCTGGGTAAAGTGGCCCATATCTGAAATCCCAGTGACTCAGGAGGCTGAGGCAGGAGGATCACAAGTTTAAGGCCAGCCTCAGCAACTCAGCAAGGCCCTAAGCCACTTAGTGAGACTGTGTGTCAAAAGTTAGCCAATCCCTAAAAAACAAATGCCAAATGTCTTCTTTGATATAAGGAGAGTAACTAAGAACAGAGTAGGGACGAAGAGCAGGAGAAGAAGATTAACATTTAACAGGGATGAGAGGTGGGAGGGAAAGGGAGAGAGAAGGGAAATTGCATGGTAATAGAAGGAGACCCTCAGGGTTATACAGTGGAGGAGGTAGAGAGAGAGGAGGGGAGGGGAGGGGAGGGGAAAAAAATAAAATAAAAATGTGCACCACTTTTGTACAATGAAAAAAAAAAACTGGCAATGTGGCTCAGTGGCAAAGCATCTCTGGGTTCAATCCTCAGTATCAAAAAATAAATAAATAATAATAGAGCAGATTTGGGGAAAAAGAATTTAGAGGCATTGTTCCTCCATTTGAAGTTCCCTGCTCAATTCCTCAATGTCTTCTCTCAAAATTCTACAAAAATCTCAGCTTTTAAAAGCTTTCTTCGCTCAAATATGAACAATCATCATAAAAGAACCAGCCTGGAATTAAGCAAAAATAAAATAAATCACTAAGAACAAACACTCAGATTACACATCAACCAATGAAATAAGCCAGAGAGGAAAAGGACATTTGAATTTAACTCTTTTAGGTAACAGTACGTAGTGGTTTAACATATGGACTCGACCAGACCTTGCAGGTTCACCCCTAGTTTAGCAATTCATTGGCTGGATTATCTAGAAGTTTAGTCATCATTTCTATGTTTCATTTTCCCCACTGTCAAAACAAGGAAGTCAATCATATGTATAAATCCCACATCAGAAGTAAATTTGACTGAAATGAAGTACTTGAGAGGTACCTGGTAAATACCAAGCACAATTTAAGGGTTAGCTCTTACTATTATCATTATCCTCTTGATATGGAAACTCAAATTTAAAAAGCTAAAAAAATTATATAACCATAGAAGGAGATTGAAAATGAAATGACTAAACTTAGGAAAGAAAGAATAATAACGAAACAAAAGTGAGTAAATCATTGCATGAATCACACGCTAATGTGGCAAATACATCACTATTGAAAATATGTGAGGTTGATCCTTTTGAGCATTAGAATAATTTAAAATATCATATAATTAAATGTTTTGAATTTGTTAAATGTGAAGGCATTTAAGGCTTTTTTTCATGTTATGTATATGCAATTATGGAAAAACCATATGCCTCAGACATTTTTACATCTCTTTGAAGAATTACTTTAAATGCACATTTTGAGGCTTTGCTTTCCAATGTTAATAAGCTCTTTTCCTCAACCTCCATCAGTTAAATGAAGGAAGAGGAGAGCCAGATAACAATCAATCAGTGAAGACACTAAATCCTCATATCGTTAGGTCAAAGCTTCTCTTTTTCATCAATGACAGCTTATTAATATATTTAATTTTAACTTACCTTTTTGATATAGATTTAAAAATAAATTAAATTCATAGTTCCCATCTTATCCCAACATTTTTGATTAGGAGAAAATAAAATACATTTCTAAAATAAAGGAGGCACCTTTTGTCTAGAGAAACATTAGTAGTCCTGGCTATTACCTCCCTTAAATGAAATTTATTAGTCTTAAACTGTCTCATGATGGAATTTCAGGTGTTTTGTTGATAATATCTTATTTCAAATTCTGCTTGAAAGGATTATCTGTTAATTCGTAGAGTGGAATAATAAAAATAAAATAAACGATAAATTTGTATAGTTTTTCTCTCATTTAGTGTCTCTTTCTTTTAATTCTTAGAACATTGTTTTATTTGTACTTTTCTATGATATCAAGTAGTTAGGTTCTTGGTTAATTTAACCAAGAATTTTAAAAAATGGTTAAGCGAACTTCAATTCATTATAAAAATGTGATATTTACTAGAAAATATTTTCATTAAAAAATGCAAATCATGGAAACCATATATAATAAAAATATAGTACTATTAGAAACAGACCAGGATTTTATTTTACAATAATATGACATACTGTGCTTCTTGTGTGTGTGTGTGTGTATGTGTATGTGTGTGTGGTTTCTGTGGATGTGCTTGAAATTTAAAAACAACTGAGAATCTGAAGGGGTCATTATTAAAAATACCTTTTTAAAATCATGGACACCAAAATTCATTGTTTGTTTATAAATTTTACAAAGTAATACATGAATGAAGTTAAAAGTCTTACCTGATTTTTGGAAATTAAGAAAAAATAAGGACAGAAAACACATAAAGCTCTTGAACATCCAGTGAATAAGAATACAGTGCTGAAGATAAATAATGTTTATGGGGTGAATGTACTTGGCCTGCAAATAAAAAGAGTTATATATTTGATCAAGGCCAGTCAGAAAAGAAGAATTTCTAAAAGAGGGGGAGTTCACTGGAGCCACGTGAGTGAATGAAAAAGAAGACATTCTTGGATGCCTCTTTCTTCTCCAGCCGGTATTTGAATCAATGCAAGGGGCTGAGGTTACCCAAGGAGAGTGTGAGTTGAGAAGAGTAGATTGGGAAACAAAATGAGTCACTGAAACCGCTAGGAGAGAGATATTAAAAAAAAAAAAATGGACAGAGACAGTTAAGAAACTGAGAAGGTACAACCAGAGAAATGCATGACTCAGGAGAAAGCAGCATGTAGGAAAGTCCTGGAGCAGAAAGTCAGTAGGAACAAGAGAATATGGTGCTTTGAAAAGGAGCAAGTGTTCAGTGCATTCCACAGAAAGTTTAAGCGCAGACATGTGTCCACCGTTGGATACTGAAGAACAATCAATGGCACTAGAAGCCACATGCCAGAGAGTAACACAATGATTGTTGAAGAAGAATGGAGGAGAGCTATGATGGACTTCTCTCTCAAGAAATCTGGCTGTGAATGGAAGGTTTACTGTGAGGGGGTGGGATAGGTCACATAACCTTGGAGTAAACACGGGGTCACAACGATGGCAGTAAAACCTTGTTTCTGACCATCCTCAAAGTCTTATCAATATTTTAGGAAGTGCCTGAGCACTGCTCATCTGCAATCAAAACTGTCTTTGAGCTTCACAAAGTCCACTCTCGCCTCCAGCACATGTGTGTTAGCACAGTCCTCTTGGCTTTGATGGCACAGGTGCCCTATCCTGCCTTGACTGACTACTTTTGATGCTGCTGCTGTGTGATATGGCTAATTCCTTTTACCTTAAATGCATGTTAGGTAAGTAATAACTTGGGTCACTGTGTCCCCTTCTTTCTACCCTTCTGTGTGCTATTTCTTCCATATCTTTCATTTCTCTTATTCCCTCTGAATTAAGGAAAACATCTTTTATCTGCATTATCCTATCTGTATTGCATGAACAGAATACCTTGGATATTTTTCCTGATCCTAATGTTATGTTATCCCTGATATCTTTTCAGGCCTTGATTAGACATTGTAGTAAATAAGAGAGCCACAAAATGGACTCTGATTGGTATTAGTGGAGCAGTGTGATATGGCCAATCAAGTTACAAGAAGCCCCTTTGTCTTTAGGGTACAGAATAAGACACAGATTGGAAGTGACTGGAGGTAGAAGGATTGAGAGCATTTTTGCTGTTGGATTTGTTAAATAGGTGTTTGTTAAATATCTATTGCTTTAGGAGAAAAAAGAAGAAGATATTTCAGCAGTATATCCCTGACAGCACCTAACATATTGCAGTGGGTAGGCACTCAGTACCTCTTCGGAGACTAATTCATCTTAAAAGATCCAAAGATGACATTGACTGAAAAACCAAATTGAAATATAGTAACTAAAGATCAAACCAATGCAGGTACACCAGGTAAACCATGATTTAAAAACCCCAAACACTTCATAAAATATAAGTATCATGATAATACACATAGTTCCATCAATTTAAAATAAGGAGATGGTTTTTTGAAAGAATTTCAGAATCACTATTTGATATGCTAAGACAATAGTAGTTCATTCTCATTAAAATACTGAAATCAAATTTCATTAGTTTTAACAAACATGAAATAAAACATGAACTTTTCTAAATTTGTTGTTTTATGCATAAAGAAAATTGTTTCATTATTTATCATTAGTGGTCTTTTTATGTGATGTGACTGATTGACTTTTTGTTTTTCATCTTCGAAAAATTAACAATGAATTTGATTTCCTTCAAACACCAGGCCCTTATAGTTTTGTTAAACAGTTCACAGAATCTATTTCATGTTATTCTTTTTGAATAAAACATTAAGTGAATAATACTCTGCGCTTTCTTTCTAAAAGCATTTTATATTCTTATAAAATCTTATTCAGATGATTTATTCTTTACTGATTAAAAATGAAGAAGACCATAAGCTTATTAATTGTTAGATTTATATCTGCAACATGAAAGTGAGTGAATCAAATGTAAATTCCATGTCATATGCAAATGTATAATAGATTTATATAATCTAACAAATTTACCAAGGAAATTTAATGGTTTACACTAAAAATTATTTTCCAGGACACATAACATAAAATTTGCATTGTAAACCAAAGTACTGTCTGCAAGTCACACATGCACAATAACATGTTGGCAATATCAGAGCCATTCTTATCCAGCAAGTATACAAAAATAACTTTACACTAGACTCAGTGGCGGTACATGCCTGCAATCTCAGCAGCTCAGGAGGCTGAAGCAGGAAGATTGTGAGTTCAAAACTAGCCTCTACAAAAGCAAGGTGCTAAGCAACTCAGTGAGACCGTGAATAAAATAAATAGAATACAAAATAGGGCTGACTCAGTGGTTGAGTGCCCCTGAGTTCAGTCCCCATCCCCCTCCCAAAAAAATAACTTTACTGTATGGTCAAGGCATTGCAATTTCCTCAAGTGGAAATTATTCATTTAAATCCACACAGCCAAACTAAATCCCATCACACACAAAACCTAACAATCTAGAATTTCTAATAGTCACCAAGGTTAAGTATCTTCTAAGAAATTCAAACTCTACATTGATGCAAAAGTCCTCTAAGTTGAACAGTGTACTAGTCATTCTAGTGTTCTATAAAGTTAGATGTTCTCAAAATTATATTTGCATTTTTGTGTGTTCCCCTGTCTTTGTATTAATTTAACTCATATTCATTTTGGAACTAGAGGAAGTGATTCATTTATTTTAGATGATAGGTTATTGAGAATAAACTAATTGCATACTCCATGAAAATTAAAATATAGTAATTTTAAGGCTTTCGGTCAAAATTGAGATCTATTATAAGGAGACATTGAAATGATGCTCTAAAATTTTATAATCATCCAGTCAAAGTCTAGTTTGGTCTCATAGAAGATAACATGTTAATGATATTTTAAAAATTTCCTATTATTAGTATAGCCTTATTTTTAGAAGAATTGGTGAAGGAAATAATTATCTATCTTAAGTGTGGAACTTTTCTTCAAAACTGTCCTACATACATTCTTTAGACCAAAAAAACCTCAAAACTTTGTAGAACAAATGAATCAATTGAGAAATTAATTAGAACACATTGCTGCTTTTAAAAATCAAGTTATATTCTAAGAGTCTAGGAAAACTGTTTCTTATAGAAATTCATAATCAGGTAAATATGCTAATAAAGTTGATTCTCTACATGTTTTGGGAAATGTTTTCTATATCCTATATAGGATGCTTAATAGATACAGCAAGAAAAGAAGTAACAAGAAAAATTACTCATAAAACAAAAATGGTGAAATATTATAGAAGCTTTTACAGATAAGAAATACCACTGATTTGCTCAGGATACCACTGCATTTTGCTTTAGCTTTAGATTGGAAGATTCAATTTCCAATTATTTTTCATCTTCTACAAATGCTAAATCCCTAGCAAGAAGGCATGTTTTACACCCAAATTGCATGATATTTCACTCATCATTTTTTGGTTGCTTTGTTGTGGTTGTGTGTGTGGTTTTTTGGTTTGTTTGTTGATTTTCTAATCTTGCTTTATTATTTACATCACAACACTAGAGTAATTAAATGAGACACCGCAGAAGAATTTCGCAATACTATATAGAATACTTCTACAAGGGCTTTTGTTTTTAAAAGGGAATCAGAGTGTCATTCTTGTGCCTTTTAATTAAGTAAATACGTTATAGGGTGTTTTCAGTGTGCTTCATGGTGCTGAGAATTAGAATGCTTACTTGAGAAGCAAAGATCTCAAGGCTGTGGCACACACAGTAGCAGAGCTGCTGGAAGAAAGAAAAGTAGACAGGAAGGGAGGGGTGAGCAGGGGTGCAGAGAAGATGGGACCAGAAAGGGATGGAGGACTCATTTCTTTGTTTTGTTTTGTTGGCTTTTTGTTTGTTTTTCGATACCAGGGATTAAACTCAGGGGCACTCAATCACTGAGCCACATCCCCAGCCCTATTTTGCATTTTATTAGAGACAATCTCATTGAGTTGCTTAGTGCCTCACCATTGCCCAGGCTGGCTTTGAACTCAGGATCCTCCTGCCTCAGCCTCCTCAGCCACTGGGATTACAGGCATGCGCCACTGTGCTTGACGGGAGGACGTGTTTCTTACCAAAATATCTATGTTTTTTTTCCTCCAAAGGGTGTTATGAGTCTCCTCCCTAGAGTGTATTATCTGATGAGATTTCTCCAGGATGTGCTCAGAGCAGCACCTTCCTAACAATTCCATCCACTACCTCACACCCTAAAATTGTGATGTGTGGAGTACTTTAACACTCCCACATACACAGATGTAGAAAACAAATAACCCTCCGTGTCCATGTGGCATGTAACGATTCATAAATATTGACTGAGAGAGTGAGGAGAGCTTTGAAATGAGAATGCGGGCTTTGATATGAAGCTTGATCCTGATCCGAGCTGTGTTCAGTCATCAGAACACAGCTGAATGCCAGGGAGCAAGGTTATCATCCCCACCCCTTCTCTACAGCAGCCTGAATGTCCTCTTGGCTTAATTCTTGTTTAAGGTCCACCATAAAGCCTGTCTCAAGTTGAATACATTAATGTATGAAAGTTCCCTGGAGTTATAATCCATCTAAGAAAGCAATAGGTACTGTAACTGATAAACTAAAATGATATGATCAGTGTTTCTGAATTAAAGAAACGGAGATTTCTGAACGGGAAATTCACAGTGGAAAAGATTGGATTGTAAAGGACCCCGAATGATAAAAGACATATGGCTGCTTCTCAGGCAATTCAATGTGATATTAAAATACTGTTTTCATTTCTACTTTATTTATTAATTTGTCAGTGTACAAACCCAGCAAGCAAAGTAGTGGACAGGGAGCAAAACCTGGGAAAAGAGAATATCTTTCAATATGAAGGTGTACTACAACCCAGCTGAAACTGGAGGAACACTATCTTTCAGGAGCTTCCTCTAAGGACTAAACCTACCACAAGCCAAGTCAGTGAGTCTAGGGAAGAAATGAGAGAAATCCACATGCTGCCATGAGACAAAGGTATGTCCATGGCTCACTGACATCTCTTCACTTTCCAAGTTTGGTTTGCAACCCCAACAGGGATGAACAATCTCCATCACCCACAGATCAATAGAGAAGCCCCACCGTAGTAAACAAGAGGCATATTTCCCCTGCTTTAAAACTATGCATAAGGTGTTGTGTTGAGGTGGTGTGGCCACAATATTCATGCAGTAAAAATTGCTTCAGGGAATGACTAGCTAGTTTTCTTGGCACCTATCTGAACATTTTATGAGATGGAAATAAAATTTGGGTCATTAAACTCCTGATATGTAGGAATTGTTTGTTATTTCAGCATATCCTAGCTTGTCCTGACTAATAAAGAAATTTCATAGGGAGTGGATTATCACAATAACAAAAACTAAAATAAAAGACTGGCTTTATCAATTGGCTTTGGGCAATAAGAATAGAGAGATAGGAATTTGGAAAAATGCTAATCAATATTTTTGAAAGCATAATATTGGATTAAAATGTCGCCTGCTATGATTATGAAGTAGCATGTAGTTTTTAATGAAATTGCAGTGTTAGAAGAAGATGTTGAGGAAAAATTGTTAATAATATGTGTTTGAGCAAGTGGCTGCATTTGGTGTATTATCAGATGTGCATTTTGGAGAAACTATATAGATTCAAAGAGAAATAAAAAGTGATCAAAAGAGAATCTAAAAATTGGGGACTCTTACAATTTTAGGATTAGTAAATAAGCTTATTTGTTTGCACAACAAAACTGATCAAAAACAGATTTTGTGACAAAGGAGATGACCTTCACACTTCCTGTTAAAACCCCTTATCAGTTTACATGTCTCAGAGAAAGGTCAGGTTAAGGTATAGGTTTCCCTCAGAAGCTGGATAACCTCAAAGGAAACTTCATCAAATTGAGGGAGAAGTAAGATCAGAAAGCAGAGAAATGTGACAGATCTATGAACCATTTTAAATAGAAATATCTATTTTTTAAAGAAATACATAATTACTGCTAGATGAAGGAACTCTGGCCTGAACTAAAAGTCTGTGACCCTTAGGGATTTAGGTGACTCTTGGGTCCTCAATTTTCCTGAGCAGGAAATTGACCCAGAAATCCCTTGATCTGCCTGCGTGGTGATACACACCTATAATCCCAGCAACTCAGGAGGCTGAGGCACAAGGATTGCAAATTCAAAGCCAGCCTCAGCAACTTAGTGAGACCCTGTCTCTAAATAAAATATAAAAAGGTCTGGGGATGGGGATGTGGCTCAGTGGTTAAGTGCCCCTGGAATTCAATTCCTTGTACCAAAAAAAGAAAAGAAAAGAAATCCCTTGACCAAATAGGTGGAGCATATTCCTGGTACCATTTCTGATGATGGCAAGAGGATAACAGAAAAAGAAGAACCTCTTGCAGATGAAATGAGGACACTAAAAACAGTGAACAAAACAGGTCATCCCCAGAGAGCAAAACTGTGTCTTGACCAAGAAGCATCTTTAATGCTCCCAGAGGAGGGGCCTGCACAAAATCTTACTCAGATGGATTTCAAATTTCTATAGACCAAAGACTACTCTATTTGTCTTCCATTCTTTTTTTTTTTTTCAAAATAGAAGTGCTGCCTCCAGTTTCCCTGCCCTGTTTCATCATTGTATATTATGTAAATTTGGGGATGATTGGGAAGGACTCCTCATATTGGTGCCATCAGAAGTATATCATCCATAATCTCAAATCTCAGCAATATAACTGGATGGATTTTAGGAATGGGATGGTTCAGATTAGTTCAATAGCACCCAAGTAGCACAATGATATTGGCTACTTCATCTCTGAAACATTGTGTGGTCATTGATGTCTTTCTAGCTTCTTGATCTGATAAACTGTATCATTCAACAAAAACATATGACTTTCCTTAGGTGCTAAGAATTATTCTAGATGATGTAGATGTAAAAAAACAAAATGAAATTAGCCAAACTTTCCTGGTGTCCTGAAAATAACATTCTCTTATGGCCATGAGCAAACATTCTCTTCTGCCATGAGCAAAAGTAATAATGAATTATTACAATAGTACTTCAATTTGCAAAAAAAAAAAATAATACACCACAATGTATACACAGATAGATGCAACTTTATAAGAGAATCAATAAACATCATGAACAGAAGTAGGTTGAGAGAGTAGGAGCAACAAGGGGTCAGGAAAGATCTCTTTGAGGCCATGATTTATCACATTGAACATACTGTTCCATCTTAACTCTAACTCTGAAGTTCATGATAATGATATTTACATGATAATGATATTTATCTCTTCTTTTCCTTAGCTCTCTTTACCTATGAAACGTTGCTAAGCCTGGCTTTGTCCTCTTTTTTTCTCTCTACCTGCTCTGTCATTCATTTCTTCCCTCATCATTTCACCAATATTTTGGAAGAGCTACTCTGTCCCAAGCATTGTGCTAGGTTCTGGGGAAGCAGTATTTGTATTCATGGTATTTATAATAGAATAGGTGATTTAATGGTCAAGTAAATGATTACATGAATAATTATTTAAGTGCAATTGTGACAAATGCAGAAAAGGACAAGTACAGGCTGCCCTGAGAGTATGCTAAGGACATCTAGAGAATGGGATAGTGGGAGAGCTTTCTAGATGCAAATCCCCAGTGTCAGAGAGAATCCAGTTCTGGACTAGCAACCCTTTAAAAGTTAGGACAGAAAATACCTCCAATTCCTATTTGTATCTTCAGCACTGGCACATTTGGAGAAGAATAAACACTCATTAACTTTTTCTTAAGCAAATATTTAAGTAAATAGTGTTGGGGGGGGGGGAAATCAGCCAAGGAAAAAGCTATTGGAAGAATTGAGAAATTAGCAAGCATTATACACAGTAAAATATGTATAACACGACTTGCTAGTGAGAATCTGTTAATTCTTTTGTTAGACACAAATATTATTTAAAGACAATTATTATTGTTTTAACTTTATGAGTGACCCGTGTGCTATACAGAACTAAACTAATTCT
This sequence comes from Marmota marmota marmota, assembly GCF_001458135.2. Taxonomy (NCBI): domain Eukaryota; kingdom Metazoa; phylum Chordata; class Mammalia; order Rodentia; family Sciuridae; genus Marmota; species Marmota marmota. Next base: position 7,522,326 of record NW_025999942.1, on the reverse strand, counting down.
GAAATTCAAATTAAATTCACATGGCTTATAAAAGAAATTATTTTTTTCTTGCTATCTGAAATGAATGTATGTTAAAAAGAAATATGGGCTGGGTTTACTTATGTAGTACTTCCAATATAAAGTTGGAATTTATAGCCTACATTAATTATATAAGCTATAAAACAATGGTTCTGCACTCTGGCTTTAAAACTCACTTTCACTCCATAGTAGCAAAATGGTTTCTTCTTGCTGTTTTTATTTTTTGTTAAAGGCACAGAAAGAATGAGTTTGAAGGTTTTGTACTTCCCCATTCTCAGACCTACTTATCACTTTATGCTACATCAAGCAATTAAATTTCAGAATGCTTTTTTCATGTATTAGCTGAGTTAATCCTAACCTGGGAAGACAATTGTATGGTTATTTATATCCTGTTTTAAAGCTGAGTGGTTTATAGATTTAGATGGAGTTATATGGATGCCAGGTAAATCAATAATGCAATTCTATCTTATAAAGTCTGTTTGAGTTCTCCACCTCTCACCATTCTCAATGCCCCATTCATATAGGTAACCATCTTCTAGCTCCTAGACCTCTAGAGAAGCTTTCTAAATAAGCCTATAACTAGTTCATTACCTCAGTAACTAGAGTCATTATTTTTTGATACATACCTGTTAAAGTCATTCCTCTTTGTAGAAATGTTCAGTGGAAACTGGAAACAATACATTCTGTATTATGAAAACATAGGAGAGAAGTCAGATTGCACAGTAAATGAATGGATATAAAGAAGATGAATGCAAACTGCACCTTCAACAAGTTTGGCCAGGAAGAATGGAGAAAACAAATGGGAGGTTGGGGGAACTAAGGGAAAAAACTAGAAAGATGTGCTAATTCTTCAAAGGAAGTCATAAAGAGTTCTAAAGGAATGGGAGAGAAGGCACAGAAGATGGACTTAGTCTCAGAGGATAATGAATGGATAGGTTGAATATTTTGCTGAAAGAGGAGAGAAGGAATAGAATTTGAAAACAATACAGAGATATTAAAAATTTGAAAATGGACAACATAAGGAATAACATATTGGATGACCTTCACCTTCATATTTAATTAGAAACAAGATAATCTACAAAATAGAAATACAGAAATTAAAATATAGGAACCCTAAAATCAAGCAGGCAATACAATTCTAATATTTTCACTGTGTAATTTGAACAAAACTCATTGCTATTTTGCTGTAAGTCCAATAACAAACAACTTTTCTGATAAACCTAAGCCGAAATGAGCACAAGCAATAAACATAACTCAATTGATGACTAATTATATACCTATGCCAATACCATAAAAAAAGAACTGTAGAAACCAAGTATAGGGTCACAGACTCTTGAGTCTAAATTGAAACTACCCCCAAATCAAATCAGAAACACTCCTAAAATCATTGAAATAATTCATGATTATAATTGTTAATATACTTTTAAATCTCATATTAGGATAATATTTTTGGGTTTTGAAAAGATAAAATTATTAACATGTCTTTGATACAAAAAATTTCAACAACAGAGTTGAATGATGATGATGATATGTGGTAATAATATCATTTAAATTAGCATAACTCATTGGGAAAATCTGATTATAAAAAGGAATAGCAGTTTAGCACATGGTCATATTTCACATCATAACTGTTAAATATTATAATTCTATTGTCTATTCTTTCTATGAAAGTAAGCTCCTTCAGGAATGTCTTAATGAATAATAAAACTGACTTGATTTTTCCCACTGCATTCAACGTTTCTGTCATGCCATTAATGATTAATAATGACTATATGCACAATCATTTTTTCTTCCCCAGACAAAAGTAGGATTCTAACATGAGACTTTTATTTTTCAGTTGTATAGAAAGTTTAAAAGATACACTGAACATACAGTAAACCTGAAATACAGAGAAAATGATGTCAATCAATACCTCCATTCTACTAAAAAAAAAAAAAGTCTACTTATTATAACACTTAAGCTTCAGTAAGTTTTTTCTCCGTATTTTAGAAGAAGCATCATATTTTTTTGCATTTATTATATTGTCTCCATTGGTATTTTCATACTACAATAGAGTGGGTTTGAACTTAGAGCCAAACATTTTTTGAATAAAAAAGTACAGTACCAATTCAAGAACAACTCATATTTTTAAATGTTTGTATAAATGTTTCTCAATACATTACAAGAATAGTGTCCTTTGACAAAGGTCTAAAAATGCCTGTAAAACCAAACATAATAACATTGTTATTCTGCTACTTATTAACAGAACAACGCATCCTATAACAATTAGACATGAATATTGCAAACTGAATTTAATATTAAGCTGTCTTTGAAATGCCACTTTGCAGCAGGTTTTCAAATGCTTAAAGCACAGCAGGAGGTTAACTCCATCTTCAAATATTAAATCAAAACCTTTTTTTAACCTGATAAATCTTACTGAAAGCAAGGGCTCTATTTCAACAGAGAATTATTCAACTATCAGAAGAGAAAACTAAACCTCCCAACTATTGTTAGCAAACTGGCTGTTTCAAAATAAAATAGAAGAAAAATTAGATAAAGAGAATGGATTAGATGGATGGATGGATAGATAGAAAGATAGATAGGTAGATAGGAAGATAGATAGGTAGATACATAGATAACACAGTAGTTATACTTTTGATTGTTCTAAATAAATGTTTTCTCAGGTACTCTTGTGACTAAAGCTAAATTTTGGTCTTAAAATGTTAATACTTCAACGTTTATTTTTTGTGTTGTTTGTGCATCTTCCATCTATATCAGCTGTTTGAAGATATTATATTTCTTTGTGCTCATCAAAGAAGCCCAATATTTACTGATTTAGCAGTTCTTTATAATATGTTACAAACACATTTATGCTCATTATAAAAATACCTCAAACTAATATTCTGTCTACATATCTACACCTCCTATTAATCTATCTAGCTAAATAATTATTACTTCCTTACATATCCATCAAATATATATTTTCCCTCATTTACAATGTGTTGTTACTTCAGCCAAGGTAACATTAATCAATCCTCAAGTTCATCACATGAACTCTGTGAATCTGATGTCATTCATATTGCACCTATCAAAAGCAAACTGCCCTGGCCAGGTGCAGTGGTGCACACCTGAACCCCCAGTGGCTCTGGAGGCTGAGGCAGGAGGATAGCAAATTTGAAAGCCAGCCTCAGCAACTTAGTGAGGCTATAAGCAACTTAGTGAGACCCTGTCCCAAGATTTAAAAAAATAAATAAATAAAAATGGCTGAGGATGTTGCTCAGTGGTTAAGCACCTCTGGGTTTGATTCCTGGTCTCCCCCACCCCCCACAAAAAAAAAAAGAAAAAAAACTGCCCTAATGATGACCCTAATGTGGGTAGTGCCAGTTCCTCACATTAATCAACTCCCTTGTCAATCTGGAATTCTCTTTCTGGACTGCTCCTAGAGATCCAAACACCAGGAAACTTGAAGCAATTATGTTATTTACATGATAGGATGATGCAATAAAAAGCCAGAAAACTGTGAATATTGCTAAATATCTACTTTCAAGAGTCATACCACTCATTTGAGTTCAGGGATAAATGTAAATAGAACATTGCTAACCATCTAAGTGACACTGTCTTTCTTTCTTTGGCTTTGCTAATCTGTTCTTACCTTTATTTATTTATTTTTTTCTAGTGAAGAAATGCTAAGTGTGAAGCCAACTGAAGAAATTATCTTTTAAGTAGATGCTTATTTCCAGGAATTTGTAATAAGATAATCAGTTTTATTTCTTAAAGCCAAAGAGCTCAATGATAGATAGCAACAACTCACCCCTAACTTATCAAATATACAGAGGCAGATTCACTCTCCACACATGGTTATTTGCTTTCTCTATTTTATGGGCATTGCCACTCTCTTTAAAATTGAGTCTATAAATAATATATAAGTGGAAATCTATCAGATGGTGCTTGTTTACTTGTATAATACTAATAATTCAAGATTTATATCTTGTATTTGAACTGAGAGAATCTGATTAAATCATAGGCCTTCTGAATATAATTTTTTTGATTCTGTATGTTTGTGCTAAAAAAAATAAATAAAGTTATAGGGACTGAACAGATTTACTGGATAAAGCAAAATACCATAGTGGAAATGTGAGAGTGGTATCAAGAAGACAGACATGATTCCCAGTCCTAGCAAAGCCAACTATCAACAGTGTAGTGTCAGTCAGCTTTCTCTACCTTCAAGTTTCTCTACCTCTAAAACGGGAGTATCCATTACAACTACCTCATAGGGTAGAGATAAATATTAAATTTAATAATGTTTTAGTAGAATCTTGTAAAAGCTTTTTTATACATTTTGGAATTAGCCATTCCTCCCCAAAGCATTCAAAAGCCCACTTCCTCCAACAAATCTACCATGGCTAACTAAGGAAAGGGCAGAACAGTTTCAACCACTACCAGAAACCAACAGAAAGACTGGAGAGAAGTAATTAATTACATCCTGTATTATAAAAAAGTGTAATGTTTGTATTAACATACCTCTGGAGGTTTGTGAGTCAGCTTCCTGTCACTATGACAAAATACCTGGGGTAATCAACTCCAAAAGAGAAGGTTTTATTTGTCTCATCGTTGTGGATATTCCAGTGGTCACTTGGTCCTGTTGCTTTTAGGCTTGTGGTGAGGTAACACATTATGGTAGAAGCATGTGGCAGAGGAAGTTGTTCACCCTTTTGCAGGTGAGAAGCAAAGAGAAAGGGGCAGGGTCCCATAATCCCCTTTAAGGGCACATCCTCAATAACCTCAGACCTTCTACTAAGCCCAGCCTCTTAAAGCCTCCGCCTCCTCCCCAAAGCACCAAGCTGGAGGCTAAGCCTTTAACACACAGGCTTTGGTAGACATTTAAAATCCAAATGATAAGAGGAAAAGAAAGGTGGGACAACCCCTAAAAAGTCAAGAGGAAGACTTGAAGAGGAAGACTGCAAGAAAATCACTCATAGAAACCAAGACTTTCTATTTAAAAAGGGAGCTCTTTGGTTAGATGTTCCCCAAGCTGGAACATCTATTGCTATATTCTGGTGATGCAATCATTATGGACCTTGGGAGAGGTGACGATATGATTGCAAATTTGGAGGGTACAATCACAGTGGTGAGAGTCCATGGCTAGATTTTAAAAAGGTGCCAGACCATGAAGTTAAAAGGGACTGTGAAGTTTGTGGAAAGAAAGCAGGTCCATCTCTACCACATCTCAGTACTCTAAGAAAACATAAAAAGGGACCCCATGGTTTCTCTTTCTCCACCTAAAAGCAAGAAGGAAGGATTTGTGGGGCTGTCCCTGAGGCTTCTGGTCCAGACACAGCAATTCTTAGAGTGTGAGTGGTGGGGCTTAATTTTCTGGTGGCACAAAAAGAAAGACCAGATGTCTTCCTGAGTGGACCTTCAAAAACAGGTGAGAAGGTTCAGCTGAAACCACCTAAGAAAACACCAGCAGAAACCACCAGAAGGAATGAGAAGAATCATTAGTCTTAATAAAACCGGATAATATGGCCAAAAAGGAATGTTTATTCCAAACTTTCACTTGATAAGCAGCAATATGTTGCAAAAGTTTAAGCACTAAAGGCAGGAAATTGACAGGAAAAATAAGTATAGAGAGGCTACCAACATCTGGATTTGTCTAATGATTTCCTGGGGAACACTCTCATGCCATTCGTCCAGACAAATCTTTCTTACATATGCATGTGTTATATGCGTGTGTACCTGTGTGCAAACTGACTTCTCAAGAAACAAGAAATTGTTAGTAATATTATTTTCTATTATTTCTATTATTACTGTTATTCCTATTTGATTTGTACTATATACCAGGCATTTTTCTGAGTGTTCTACTTTGATTATATCCTTTATTTTTATTATCATCACTTTTAAAGACAGGAAAACTAACAAAAAAGACAAGAAAGTTGTTCAAGATTACAACACGATTACTTAGTATAGACTTGCCTGACTCCAGAAATCCATATTCCTTACTTACTATGTCCTAACTCCCAGTGTTTTCCTCAATGCTTCAAAATAAATGCTTGTCAGGATCAGACCAACTTCACTACAGGATGGTCTTCCCATCTTTCTTCGCACTTCTCCTCTGCCTTGAACATCATTCTCATTTCTCTGAACTGTACTAATTTTAGCCCATATTAAAGCTTATCATAAACCTTATTGGTATTTAAAGATCATATATGGACTCCAAAGTTTGTATGGATGAGGTGCGATACACCCATACACACACACACACACACACACACACACACAAATATCTTTAGAAAACATATATTTGATTTGCTCAATAAATTAAAACATTTTCAATCAATTACTTTCCCATTAAATTGTATTTCCTATAATCCTAGTTCTTTCTCTTCTTCACTGTTTTCTTCTACATAATTTTCTTCTACATAATTTCTCAAAATCTCTAGTGTTCACTAACCCTTTTCAATTAATTGGCTTGATGAATGTGTTCCTCTGTTTTCAGGGAATTTCTTGTGTAAGTTCCCTGTCATTCAGAAAATGTTGTAAACAAGGTTATAATCTTTGGAACAGGGTATCATCCTGGTACAAGAAACCAAATAGATTTTTACTATTTAATTGAGACAGATAAATTTATCTTAATTAAGATAAATAAAACAAAACATAATGCCATGATAACCTCTGTAATTAAATTTCCAAAAAAATAATTTTCCCATTAGTGGCAGTGATGTAATACATATACACAAAATAATCTCCTCATTTCACTTTATATGAATTCTTTTCTCATGAATGTGATTCACTACCCAAGGTACCCAAATATAATTAAGTATGTTGTCAAATCAATTTTTTAAACCTATCTTGATTTTTTTCCTCATCCTTAAAATAGAACAACTTATGGTGGTAAATTCAGGATTTAAAAGACCTATATTCAGAGTCCTTTTCAATCCTTGTTCCACCATTTCCCAACAGTGTCATCTTTGACCAAGTTCTCTTCTCCTCATTTTTCTCACCTCAAAAATAGGGATAATCTTACTGAACTCATCTAAATAGCTTAGAGATTTACTATAGCAACACAAAAGGGTGAGTAAATTGGTCAGATCATGTGCAAGAACTTACTATTAATTGCAACCAAAATAGTGTGTTCCACTAATTTCACCCTTAAATTACTCAGACTTCAGTCGCGGGATGTTAGAGTCCCATAACAGACATGCAGCAAGCTAACACTTTTCCAGTGGTTGCAAATGCAAAACACTGTACAAACACATCTTGTAATCTCATTTAATTATCACAATATTCCCATGACGTAAAACATGATGGGAGCTGCTAGTAAACACAAAAATCTATATCCCCTTTTTTTCTAGTTGAATCTCTTCCTTGCCAGAGGAGACTTCCCAGATGTTCTTGCAGTTAGATATCACCATGTGATAAAGTCTGTGCAAAGGGAGTTTCAGCAGAAGTGATACACATATCCTCAATCTTGGTCTGAGGACATAGGGGTTATATTCTCTGCAACATCTTTTCTTTCAATTTCATGTGAATTCAGTCATAGAACCTATCCAACTTCTACCACACAAATGACATTACCATCTGACGCTATCAAAGAATAGCACTGGAAGAAGCCTTGGTCCTTGGATGATCATGTGGAGCATAGTTGCTTGGATGCCCTAGATCATTTTTCTCAGAACATTTTCATAAACTGTATCTTTAAGCTATTAAACTTTGGTAACATTTTCATTCTAATAATTTAGCTTTATTCCAACATATAAGAAGTATTGCCCCCATTTTATAGAGGGAAAATGGAGGCTCAATGAATTTATGTAAATTGCCTAAGTTTGCAAAAACAGTAATTGGTTGGTTAAGAGGTAAAACTTAGCTAAACTTTACACTTTCCTCTGATAGCCAGTGTCACAGAGAGTGACTACTCAATATTTGGTTCTATAAAGTCTTACAGTTTAGTGGGTAGAAAGGAATCCTGGTTTTTCTAAATTGTATTCTTCAACATCATCTTTGACATTCCAATATTAAGAAGAGGAAGGAGAAAAATCTCCAAAATGGATATTCAAATTAGAAAATTAAAGCAGAATGTATTCATTATAATATAAAATTTAAAATTTACTGAGTGCCATCAGGAATCAAGTACTTTGTATATAAAGTATTAATACCAATTAATAACATCCACTTTATGATATAAAAAATGAGGCTTAAAGAAGGTACCCATAGTATCACACTTACAGCAAGATGGTGAGAAGAGATTCAGCTCCAAGACAATTTGATTCCAAAGTCTTTGATATTTCCACCATGGAATGGTGCTTGGAGTACAGGGAGATTTAAATGCTGGTGCATATGTGTATCTGTGTGTGTGTGTGTGTGTGTGTGTGTGTATCTCTGTGTGTGTCTCCTACTAAGGGTATTATCAGAAGACATATACACTTCTAGAATAGTCTAGTTCTGAAGTTTACATTCATTCATCTTTTATTTTGACTCTTGTGCTAAGGAACCAGTCCATGGGCTAGTGTATACATTATAACTTGAAAGCAGAAATTATAAGAGAGATTTAATCCTATAATTGTCCATTCCCATTTGTGAAGTTACATGTGCTAAACATTTGTACAATTCAAAATTAGCATATTAAGAATAAACAATGAAAATGCATTCTTGCCACCATTTGAGTAACTAAAATATTTATAGAAGAAACCGAACATCAAAAGAGTCTAGATTAATATCTGAAAAAATAAGAGCTATTTTGTATAACTAGTAAATAAATATCAATGTTTCTTTGTTCATCATTCAAGATGCTCTATAAATCCCTTTTTCTGGATTCTGTGGGGAATAAAAAGCAAATATAATACTCGTGCCTAAATGGATTGGGTTTACACTATAGTTTAATGAAAGGCAATGAAACACAGGCATAAAACTAATAGGCAACATCTATAAAAGCAAAATAAAAACAGTGAAGAAGCTCTTAATTAGCTGTACATGTAAGTCTTCCATTCAACTGCATATTCTTCAGGACAATTTTGCTAAGATTGAAAGAATAAGTTTGGAATCACCCTTTCTAATTTGGAATCCTGGCCCTGGTGTTCACTTACCAGATGATCTAGGGCAAGGTATTTAGTCTTTCTCAACTTCTTCATCTGTAAAATGAGGTTGTTTGGGAAATTTAATCAGAAAATATAGATACAGAACTTAGAACAGTGCTTGATATACAGTAAACACTAGTAAAGGAAGGTTGTCATTATTACTTACAGACTTTTCTACTGTGCTCCAGGTATATCACCTCTTCTACTGTCTCTTTCTTCTAACTTAGCTTGGGCAAAGATCAAGTCTTCCTAACTAAGAACAATCCTATATTTAGATTTTCTTTTCTTATTTAAATTAAGAAATTATTTAAATTATCCCTTTTCACCTCCCATTTAAGCAAAATCATGAGCTCTTTAAAAAAATAAGTTTTTTCTCCCTTAACTTTGCATTTTCCATTATTCTGAAAGGAGATATTTTCTATTCTAGTCATGAATGGCATTATAAGAGACTTTAGAATGGAAAAATTGAAATATTTTAAAATAGTCTGGACTGTTTTACACTGTAATATCTTCAAATACACAAGGTCTGCTCATTTATGAGCAACAGTGAAAAATAAAACACGTTCTGCTAACATGGCAGACAGACAACTTCCTGAACCTGAATTTATTCAGCCTCTAGATCTAATTATCAGCATACATGAAGTATGGAGGACAGAGGAACATTTCCAACTACACTGTGGAAATGCAAGCTGCAAAATCCTGAGAGGGGAAGACTCTAGGGATACACTACCAGTTTATCCAACAAATGAATAATAGGACAATGGACAAACTATAGATTAAAAGATGCTTAAAACTCATGTTAATCACTGGGCTTGGTGGTCCACACCTGTAATCCCAGAAGCTCGGAAGCTGAGACAGGAGGATCAAGAGTTCAAACCCAGCCTCAGCAAAAACAAGGTGCTAAGCAACTCAGTGAAACCCCGTCTCTGAGTAAAATACAAAATAGAGTTGGGGATGTGGCTCAGTGGTTGAGTGCCCCTGAGTTCAATCTCTGGTACCAAAAAGCAAAAACACCCATGTCAATCATTCACAACATGTGAACTTGATTTGGATTCTGGTTAAAATACTAAGGTTGTAAAATGATATGACATTTATGAGAGAAACCGAAATTTGAAAACTATCTGGTTATTCTATGCCTTTAAGATGTTATTTTTTAAAGATATGATAATGGTAATGTGTTATATTTAAAAAAAAACATTTTAATTTTGTGCTATATATACTAATATATATAAGAATGAATTTATGTGAACGTAGAAATTGCTTAAGCAGAAGATGCATGAGGAGAAAAATAAGAAAGCAATAACTGAAACAAGATTGACTGAGATAATAGCTGTTGAAGCTGGAAGATGAAGACACAGGTTAATTACACTATTTTGATATTTTTGTGTTTCAAATTTTCCATGGTAAAGTGTTTTTTAAAAACATAATAATTTCAGATCTTAAAACAATGCACCATAGTATATAAAAATTATTTTAAATTTACATAATTCTTTGCTTTTATCAATTATGCAGGTTTAGAACACTACAGTTCTGGAGGGTAGGGTGAAAATAAAAAACATTTTTTTTAAATTTTTTATTGTTGGTTGTTCAAAACATTACAAATTTCTTGACATATCATATTCCACACTTTGATTCAACTGGGTTATGAACTCCCACCTTCACCCCATACACAGATTGCAGAATCACATCAGTTACACATCCATTGATTTACATATTGCCATACTAGTGTCTGTTGTGCTCTGCTGCCTTTCCCATCCTCCAACATCCCCCCTCCCCACCTCTCCCCTCCCCTCCCCTCCTCTCTCTCTACCCCCTCCACTGTATAACCCTGAGGGTCTCCTTCCATTTCCATGCAATTTCCCTTCTCTCTCCCTTTCCCTCCCACCTCTCATCCCTGTTAAAT
>NW_025999942.1:7348586-7510757 GCF_001458135.2 Marmota marmota marmota | reverse complement strand
CCGCTGGTATTGATGAAGTTCTCTCCTCCGCCGCTTTCTGATGACATCAGATCTCTGCCATGTTGTGATCCTATGTGAATGGCAGCATTTCGTTCCCCTTGCGGGGCAACCAAAGCAATGGGTGAGTCCTGACTGGCCCTCAGCAGGACCCGGACCGAGAAGCAGTTTCCGCGGGCTCCTAGCCCTGGGCCAGGGCAGTTCCGGGAGCCGGAACTCGGCCGCCCCGCGCTTGGTGCTCGCTCCGATAAGAGCAGGCTCTAAAAAGCACCCAGGCACTGAGCCCGAGCAATCTGTCTGCAAGCCGCAGGCAAATGGCAGCCTGAAATTACCTGTTCTATGGCTGAATGAGCTGTGATCAGTCGAAAACAGGGATGGTGACGTCAGCTTTCCAACATGGTGGCCGCTGGCCTCCTCTGTGGTCTGACCGGTGTGGAGAACCGAGATGGACCGCTTCCTTCCCCCGTCTCGAACCCAGAATTCAGCCCTGAGTACAGTGCTTGCACCAAAAAACATTTTATTTCAATTGTTTTGTAGGCTAAAATTCTGGTGTTTCATATTTTCCTGACATCCCAACAATATTTTTGGGTGGCAGTTATAGAATGGTATTAAAAAGGATCATTTTTTCCCTATCTTCCAGGGTGTTATTTGGTATGTATTTATCAATTAAAAACTATAATATGGCTAGGTATCCACCAAAGGATATTTAACACATTAATTTTGTGTTTTCTTTAGCAATAAAATCAGAAATTATTTGACAATTATCAATAATTTTGAATTATCATTGATTACTAAAATTTTTTGGAGAAATACCATATATAAAATTTTGTAGAATTAATCAAAACTGTTTTCTGTAAAAGATAAATCTCATAGGGCATTTCTTAAAAGGTGTGACATAAATTTTATGAGAAAGGAAATTAAAAGTGTGATGTTTGAAATGCAAAGTTTTATATGCAGCTAACGTCAAACATTATACTTTTAGGGAAAATTTTAACTCATTTTCTAGATAATTAAAATTTGACAAGAATTCAGAGATCTTCATATTATCCAGATGTGTACAAACCTTATTCTAAAAATAGACTTCATTGATTTCTTATTGTTCTACTAGCAAATTCCCACACACTTAGTGGGTCAAAACAAAACCTGTTGATTATCTTACTGTTCTGGAGGTCAAGAAGTCTGAAATGCATCTCTCAGGATTGAAATTAAGGTGCCCCAAAGCCTGTGTTCCTCGTTGGGGCTTTAAGAGAAAAATCTGATTTTTTGTGTTTTCAGACCTCTAGAGATAGCTTATTTACCTTGGTTCATGGTCCCCTTCATTTTCAAAGCCAATAGTGGCCAGCAAGGCGTTTCATCTCACATCACTCTGACCTCTCTCTTTTATCCCCTCTCTTCCACCCAAGTTTTAGAACACATAGGATTATATTGAGCCCAGCTGGACAATCCAGGATTATCTTATTTTAAGGTCTGTGAACCAGCAGCTTCATCCCATATCCTTTCTCAATTCCTCTTTTCCATATAACCTAAGAAATTCACAGATTACAGGGATAAAGTTGTGGATGTGGCCATCTTTGGGGGCCATTACATAAAACCCAACTAAACTCTATCATTCTAAAGCATTTCTTTTGCCCAGATTCTTCTTTTTCACAAATAGTTTACATTGATAATTTACTGGTTGCAAAAGAAAATGGCTGCTTGAAATTAGTAGTGATGCTGAGTGCTTTCAGGTGATCAAATAAAAGAGGTATAAAAGACATTTTGAATGCATATTCAAACCCCAAAGAATTGTTTACTGATCTATTCAAGTGACACATCCACAGTTGCAAGACATTGAACAAAATACAGTGGACTGAGGAATACCCTTACCTCAGCAGCATTTGTTTATGACTTAGGCATAATGTATGATGCAGTTTCTGAGCTGTGTGATTTATCCAAACATCTAAAAGAAAGACATAACATTGCCAGGAGCCTATTCTGGGGTGTCAAAGCAGATTCAAGTCTTTGCATCAATGGCTGACAATCCCGGATCTTTTGCTGAAGAAGCTGTCAGAGCTTTTCAGAACCTGCTCTTTTAACAAAATTCACTACACACAATAAAATGTCTTAAAAGAAGCGAAGGAAAAATTCCCATTAGTCCTCAAGATAAAAAGACCAAAATTCTAAACAGCAGTATTTAAAAATGTTTTTTTTTCCTATGGCAGCCATAGGAAAAATAATAAACTCTAACAAATCATCTGAGAAGTAGTTTGATACCTGAACCAAGAAAACTACACCTACATTCGAGCCCACTTTCTTATTTGGACAATGACAGTTTTCTATATCCCTTTTATTTCTAGACTTAACAATCATAATAACTATTTTCTAAAGTATATTTCCTGCATGAAATCAATGATCCGCTCCTAAAGTACTTGCATTTCAATAGTAGCTCCTGCAGGCCGTTTGATGAAGTACAATATAGAAACACATTATGTTTAGCAGAGCTCACATTAAACATTCAATATATGAGTGAGACACAAAGTAGCCTAATGGATATTACACTAAAATTAGAAGACTGATTTAACATCAGAAGCCCTTTCCACCATCAAGTCTAATCAACAGGTCCACTGTTCATTCTGTTTATTTTTCCTGTTTTCTCTTAGAGAAATCTATCAGGTTCACTCCCAAAATATTGTTTGTGTGCAGCTGTACTTGCTATTGAATAAAGATACAGCATGAAAGCTGTATCAATGTAATAGATATTTTTAGACTAATTGTACTTTCTGTTTCTCTAGTTTTTTCAATGCCAACACAATTCTCTCAGTTCCTGAGTGCAAAACATCACCCATTTCTATTTTCCCAACTCTTCTTCCCATCTTATCTCACATAATAATAAGAAATGCTGATGATCATCATAGTATACACCCAATACAGAAAATTGTATCTTCTCCAATGCTTACAATATTTCAAGATAGATATTCAGTATTTCAGAATTCCTTCATCTTTTTGACAGATGAGGAAAATCAGGAGCAAGAATGTTAAGTGACTTCTGAAGGCCACAGAGGTAGTACATATTTGACTTGAGATTCAGACATACCAAGTCTATTTTTTTTCAAAGTATATATAGGCCAGTTCCATTGAATGGGCCACCCCTCCTCAACCAAGGCATGTTTTCCTGAAGTTGCCTGCACTGGAACTTTCTTGTAGATCTCATTGCCTTATTCCCTTGTCCAGGCCTTTTTCACCTTTTATGTAGACTCCTGCAATGGCTTCTCAACTAGTCTCTATGTTTCCAATAATTCAGCTGTTAAAAGTCAGTCTAGACGACTTTGATCATGTCTGTCCCCTGCTCAAAACCTCCAATGGTGCCACACTGCCTAGAGGTGGGTTTTCCAACAGGCTGATCACAGAGCTCTGCCAGATGGATCACAAAACCACATTACCACATTCTTTGCTGGCTTCCTCTTCTCCAATGTTGTGACTCACACAACTGAAATGCACAGGGAGGGCTGCCACACCAGTCACTTTCTTGCATTTCAAATGCCCCAGATTAAAGAGAATATGAATGATTAGAAGCTTTCAGCATGTCCCTCTTCACTGCCACATCCCATTCATTAAGGGGAGTTGGCTAGAAACCACAGACAGTGAAATACCAAAGCCTGCCTGAAAACTCCTAATTCTTCCCTTGATCCTTGTGGTTTTCTGACAGAATGTTCCTTTTATCAAAATATCTGATACTTTTTCAATTTCTTTCCTGAACAAATATTCAAAATATCGGACTACCCAATTTGAAACACACATTCACAAATTTCCAAAGATGGCGAGTCCATTGCACACAATGCACATTTTTTCTTACCCCATATTTAAAGTTCTTTATAATTTGGTCTCACTTCCCTTTTACCCTTGTTTTCCACTGCTTTTCAACATTCATGCAATCATCTTTGGCCACTCTCACTATTTCCCCATCATCCGAAGGTGCTCATTGTACTATATAGTCATTTAAACATCTCTCCTGCCCAATTGTTCATCTGCAGTGTTCTTTACTTCAGTATTAAACAACTGTCTCTTCTCAACTAAAGCCATAAAAGGCTAAAACCTGCAGTGAACAATGAGGTATTGTCCAAATAAGCTCTGTAGTCTAATGCTGAGAACATGGGTTTCTAAGTATACCCTCCTGCCATGAAGCTTCTAAATGAATATTGCACAGAATGATAACCTCCTACTACAAACAGCTTGTGCATTCTCATAAATATTCCTTGGTCACATAGTTCCAATATTATAGAGCTTAAAATAGTTTTGAGATTACTTCATCCAGTCCTCTCACTTTACATTCAATTGATGCATAGATTATAATCCGTTGTATTGATAATCATGTGGGGTGTGTTTGCGTTATGTCTTAAACTGGATTCCTCCTTTAAGGGTAGAAAAAATGTCTTATATAGCTTTGTATTTTCTTGTGGTAGATATTTATTTGACATAAGATATATAGATGAGAAATCCAAGGTCATTTAACTAAACATTACTAGAATTTATATAAATTGTTAAATCTAATTTTAAGAGGAACTGTAGTCATAATTAAATGTGGAAGTGGACGATGGGGGAAATCAGACCCAGAAATAAATTTGACATTCTCTCAAAAAACAATTGGGCCACAAGAAATATAATATACAAGAGAAGACATAGGCATAAAGAATAAAACATTAAAATGTTTTATTTAGTCATTTTTTTGTTTTGAAAATGACTTTAAGTAAAATCACAGAACGACATAAAAATAAAATAGTAAGAACATGGTTTTAGAGAAAGTCCAAGTATAATACAGGATTTTGTAAAACAAGTGTTTAGAAATGAAATCTTTTGTGACAGAAATTTTAATGAAATCACACACTAAAAATTCTACAAACGATTATCTATAATTTTGACTAAACTGCTTATTTTAAACAAATAGTTGCTATTCTAAGGTGAATTAATTAGGAACTATATTTGTTTTCTTTGGATGTATGACTGCAACCAAGTCATGTGTAAAGTTTATTAAAGCTTGATAATTTTTTTCAACAGCACTTCAGACTCTATATTCAATCTAAATACACACATACCAAAAATATCTGCCTGTACTCCAAGTTTTGTGTCTTTAGAAAGTGTTTAATTGTGCAAACACTTGTTAAACACTAGAGAGTTTGTTTGCCTAATGTATTACCTTAGAAAGAGACTAATATTTTAAAGACAGAGAGTTTCTAATATTGAAATTTAATGAACACATTGGCATGCACCCACTATCCCTGGATTCTAAGTATGGAGGTGAGGTAGGCATTTCCCTTCGTCTCGGCTTGCTGTGAGGAGTTTAGAAAAGTGAATTGCATGAGAAGGAGAGAGCAGGCCACCTCACCTGAGGCCAGACAGAGGCTTGCCATTGAAGTCACCAGAAGAGGGGGTGATTTTTTTTTTTTTTTGCTGGCCAATCTTATGAGTTTCCATTTCATCATCTGTACCTTGGTTAGACCCTGATTTGGGGGGTTCCTTTCGTTTCAACATACCTAATGCCATAGAACAATGTCAAGTACCCTGATGCTGCCTGACCTGAGGAGTATGAATAACGTGAGTCTAGGAATCTATGCAAACACTCAAACACATTTTAAAAGTTCTTTTTAAAGATCACATGTGATCTTTATAACAAGAAGGGGATTTTTTTCCCTAAACAGACTGCTTTATTTGAAAATTCTAATTATTTTGCCTATACTTGCTATGTCTGGTACTGTCCTGGTAAGGAGAGATATTTGGATGAACAGGATGTAGTTATGTCCTTTAGACTCAGTCTAGTGGGAGAAAGCAGTGAAGAACTCAACTTACAACAGGACATTATGTTAGAGGAACACTTGGGGTCTATGGGAACTCAAATTAGGCAAGAATAACTGAGCTTCGAGAAGACTTGCACAAAGTAAAAGATCTCTTGAAACAAATCTCAGGAAATGAATAACAACAAAATTGAGATGGAAATAATGGGGAAGGTGACATCTACAAAGAAACAGGCTCTATCCACCATCTGAAAAAAGTGGGAAACACCAGAGCATAGTTTGCAACATGGAGGGATTTAATTCCCAAAATTACAATACACACATATTTTATTTAATGAATTTCTTCTTGCTCTGGACATCTCCTTCCTGCCTTGTCATTTTCATGGATTGGTTGAAAGAATATTGAAACTTAATTATTTGAGTTTCTGTACACACATCTGGTCCTGAGATAAACTGGGTCTCTAGAGAAATTCATTCTTCCAAGCTTCCTCTGTCCTTCTCCTTCTCCTTTGCTCCTCCTCTGGTGGCCTCAAGATGGCACATGGAAAGCTCATGTCATCTCATTGTGGAAGAGAAAAGGTGAATGGCCTTTGTATGGTCCTTTTCTGCAGTCTCTTACTGATGTCCATTGGATGATGTTTTCATGACTGGTCTCTGGTGTCATTCAGCTGCTGTAACTAGTGCATATTCTCCTTATATGGGCTAGTGTGAGTGAGCATGGATCCTGGAGAACTGGAGTATCAAAGTCTCCCCCTTATGTCTAGCACCCCCAACTCGACTATCTTCATGTGGCCAATGATTTTGGAGGGTCCACTTCAGAGCCTTTGTTATGGGCTTTACTCACCCCACAGGGTGAATTTCTCCTGGCTGACACTCAGATACACCAGAGACTCCTACAGCATC
Source organism: Marmota marmota marmota (assembly GCF_001458135.2). Classification (NCBI taxonomy): domain Eukaryota; kingdom Metazoa; phylum Chordata; class Mammalia; order Rodentia; family Sciuridae; genus Marmota; species Marmota marmota. Next base: position 7,504,092 of record NW_025999942.1, on the reverse strand, counting down.
TGATGACAAACTCTGAATCTCTTCTATGACATTTGGAGGCCATGAGAAATAAGGAATACCAGGCTCTCTCACTCTACTTCACCCTGCCAGTTTCTACTGATTCAGGTACACTGTGTTGGTATAGGAACTAAATCAAAGAGCTGTACAACCTTCTCATTCTATAGTCTGAAAATATAGAGGAAGTAGCTGTTGAACTCTCCCAAACCATCATCATTGTTTGACAGTGTCCACTTGAGTGGGTAGAGGGATCAAGAAAGTAAGACTTTCATGTCTAAGTGATTGCCTCTCTCTTTCTTTCTTCCTCCTGAAAAGATGGACTCTGTACGCCTTCTGTTAGAGAAGTATTTTCTATGTGTTATTTTTGCTATTCTTTTCTTTTCTTTTTTCTACCCTTGCCTTAAAAGGAGAAAAGCCTGCAGTAAAAAGATGTGAGATTGCTGGGAAGAAAAAATTTATTAGGGAATATTTCAAAAATATTGCCTTCATTAAACATATTTAGAAAATTACACATAGTTTGGTGTAGTGGCCAATTAATTCCTAAAGGCACAGATACCCAAATTAGGAACTAATGCACTTCAGCTATTTCAGCTAATACTACAATCCAGAAAAGAGCTTCTTAGTGACATATTTTTGTGATTTAAGGAGGTGGTTGAATGGGTAAAACAAGAGCTCTGAAGTCATATTTTCTGGACTCAAGTTCTGTATCTATCACCTATTTGCTGTGCACCCATAGGAAATTTACATTGCTTCTTCTTATGCTGTGGTTTCCTCATCTGTATAAGAGCAAAAGTAATAGTACTTTAGGTCGTGATTATGATAATTTACTAATAATCATATATAAAAATTTAAAAGAGTGGCTGACATGCACAGAAAACTCAAAAAGTTAGCTTTACTAGAATTAATGTATGAAAATAAAACTTTCTATTTCTTAATCTAATGAAAAATAACCATTCTGACCCATGGCAAATGTGTGGTATATGTGATGAATCCTCAGCCACTAAAGTTATCCCTTAAAAAATTAGCCATTTTTCTTTTTTTTTGGAAGAGGAACAAATAAATACCATGATGGATCTCGTGGACATTTAGGTATACAATCTATAATAACAAGGCTTAGTCATATCAGTGAGGGATTTTAGATTATCAGCATATGTGTTTATTTACTGAAAGGCAGTAGGCACCACAAAGCTTTCCTTTTGTCTTTATTCCATTTGATAATAAATTCATCCCTCTGATGCATATTTTCAACTTTCATTGAAGTTCATGGAAATGTTAGAGGGAAGTCAGAAGGCAAAATGTGGCCCTAACAGAGAATAGACTAGGTACTATGATAATCATGTGTCATCACTTGAACAAGCATTATTATCTAGTAGCTTGATCCCTAGATATTACAATAACTGGGGAGACACCTTGAGAACGCCCTGCAAATTCGTTTTAATAGAGATCTGAGTGTGATTGGATGCTTCCATGATTATACTTTAATATCTCTTTACTATGCCATTTGCTACATGGATTTGAGTTTTAAATTAGCCATTTTTTTCATCAGCAAACAACAAGAAATTGTTTGTGACAAATTTTTCAGCCATGTTGATCTCTGAAACATCTAGATACATATTTAATGAAATCAATTTGAAAGGAAATGAAAAAACCCTAATTGCTATTCAAGAACGAACATGGGAAAATGTGGTAATAAACCCCTAAAATGTTTAGAGTTTTAAAGGAAGAAAACTAAGTACTTTAACTTTTTAATACAAAGTGATTGGAAGAATGAAATTCCAATATAAAAGGTTTAAAACAAATATTGCATACAAAAGATATCTTGAAGTTTGAAAAGTGGACAAGATACCTGTGTCATTACAAACAAAATTCAGCAAACCAGATCATTCCAACTATGAACAATCAAAGGCATTAAAAGATGTAAAGCGAAACTTTAAACTTGTAATTGCTATAAAAAATCCACATTATTTCTGGAAAATGGATGATTTGCTGAATAAAAGATTTACTGTCGAGAAGTAGCCTCATACACACTTAAAGATGTTTCAGTGTAATAAAGTTCTTTCATTCTGTCACTGAGGAAATTCTCAAATCTGACACAGCAGGTTTAAAGTGAGTTGTGAACAAAGTAAACTTTCTTGTCTCTGAATCTGTTTTCCTTTCCCATTGTATTTTGTAAGTGTGGAAATAAGCCTTTGAGAAAGCTTTGTTTTCACTGAAATGGATACCAGATATTACTCTTTGTATAAATGCAATGAAGATAATAGTTTCAATCCTTGAGCTACTTCACACTCTTCCTCACTAATAAAATCTATAATGAATTACAGAGAAGCTCTATGCTCAGTAGAAATCATCACATGTGAGGCATTTTTCAATTGATGAAGAAAAATAAAGTTATAGAGTCACAAAATGCAATACCAAAATGCAGATCTATTCTATGCATTCAAATCACAAAAAGTATAATTAAAAGAAATCAAGATTTGTTAGCAATTTTTTTAAAAAATAGAATTTTAAAAATGAAAATTATTTTTGAATACTTACCATTTTATCATGAAACTGAAATCACTATTATCCTGCTTTGTGAAATGGAATGGGCCAATGGATCATTTGTTTATAATGAATTAACACAAATTTTTGGCTAATTTCTTAGGTACTGTAATACAATGAGAATTTGCCAAAGCCTCAAAGTCAGCACTCCTCAAAACATAAAATCATCAGAATTTACTAATCTGGAAATTGATCTTTTTTCTATTTTAACATTTTTATAGTACTACTCCTCCAAAGAGTAACAATGTATTACATAAATTAAGAATTAAACCACATATCTTATATTTTATATTAATTAAAATTTACAATTTTCCCCCAACTTCCCAAGCATTTTTTTTGTTCCTCTGGAAATTTATGTCCTGTTTTGAAACCCCAACACCCAGAAATTTATGTCAGTCATATACTTTTTTATAAAAAGCACTCACTCCAATATATCATATATTCCCTGTGTATGAGCATCTGTTTCCAAAGAGAGTTGGGTCAAGTGAAGGTACTGGTATTAAAAGAGACACAGGTGATAGGATGGATGGATAGGTAGATAGATGGATAGACAGATAGATAGATACATAGTGATAATGCCCAATAGATATATCCTCCTAAAAAAGTTAAGGAACTATGAAACATATTACTTGGAATATACTTACCTCAAGATCATTTCTCTTAATTTTATTATTTTTATCAGAAATTACACAGAAATACTTGCATAGTATATGCAAGGTAATATAAGATTTTAAATTTCCAACATGGAATAAAAATGAAAAGCCTCAAAAAGCAAAAAATATTTGGCACCAGTACAAATTTTTGAATAACAGCTAATGGGACAGTGGAAGCGAAGGTGAAGACACAGCCAATGATGTCATTTTCATAATGTCATGTCTATATGCAAATTTTAAAAATGATAAATAAAAGAGTAATAAAACTGTAGCAAAACACATTTCTAACTTTCTTATACTGGGAAATAATTTCCCTATATGGCATTCAATTTATAGGGCAAAATCACTGTACAGTTCCTATATGGAAATGTACTTGGCCTGTTATCCCAAGGTTATCATTTTTTTTCAAGCATGCAAAAATTAAAGTTTTTAAAACGTTCCTTAAACTGATTTTATTAAAACAGTCAAAAACACTAAGAATTATTTCATTGGCCAATCACTCTAACCTTACCCTGTATATTACAGCTTGAACTAACCAATCAAAATGCAAAATATTAGCAAGGTCATAGTAGTATAACAAAGCATACTACTATATTTCACAGATTACAAAAGACATTAAAATTCTGATACCCCATTCATAAGGAAAAGATTGTAATGAGAATAGAAAATGGCACAACATTAATTCATTGTGTGACAAAGAATATAATGAGAATGGGAAATAGTACAAACATAACTCATTCTTGTTACAGTTTTAAGATTGTAATGTCATGGTTCATATCACATACTTAGCAAGAAGGTGGTAGCCAACGTGTTGCAATATTCAATGGCTATTCTGAATTTAGTGAGAGCATTATTATATATAACTATGTGTATATGTAAAATATTTTTAAACTTTCATTTTTTAGGAGTGGTGTATTTAAAAATCAAACAATGTTGCCAAAAACTTTCATTTGAAAAGATAGCATGAGTATGATTAAAGTGTCATAAATCCACCAGACAAGAGAAATAAGAAAGTAAAATGTGCTACTGGATACATTTAATATTTTGAAACAGAATAAAAGATATTGGTAAGCAATTGTCTTAAATAACTTTATAATGCAGTAACTGATTTGATAAAATATTCAATATTACACGTTAAATCAGAGGATGTTTGCAGAGGGGCTGAAAGTCTGCTGATCATTCTGCACTCTGACTTGTCTACAGAGAACAAAGATGCCCCTCAAAAGCACTAGAGGCAGTATTCCAGTGACTGAAGGATATTGGGAAATGAAACTGCTGCTATTTTGCAATCAAAATATAATTTTAAATTAAAATACCAAAAGTCTAATGAATATGTGTGACCAGGAAGACACTTCCAAAAAGTCTAAAAAGTTATTTTATGCAATTATTAAGATGGATTATGGCAAACGTGGTGTGTGTATGTGTATGGACTTACAGTGCATTCCTTTCCCCCTAGTTGATTCTACTTCTAATTACATAAGCAGTGGTTAATATTAAGATTAGCTTTAAACTTATTTGCATTCCTTAAATAAATATCCAATAACATGCTGGGATGTAGGGTCAAATTTAATTAACCCAGGATTTAAAAATTGACATAAATTATCCCCAAAATAGATAAACCACACATTTTTAATTGAGTAGTTGGCATGGGAATATTTCACTTTTAAACATCTTTAGTTTACAGGGAAAGTTGAATGCAAGAAGAATTTTTGTAAAATTAATAATTGCCTCTGTTAAAAATGTGTTTGATGAGAAAAAAAAAGTGCTAGTATCACCATTAAACCAAACTTCTCATGTAAGAATTTGCTTACGACTGTATTTACTGAATTTATAAAATATGATTAAATCATATTTTTAAAACAATATTTCACAAAAATCTAAAGTTCTGGTAACTTTACAGATTTATTTAGTACATTGAAATAGTATTTAAAATAATAATATCTTTGTTCTATAAATTAGGTTTCTATAGGACAACTAAAAATGACATGGAAATACAAGCAGATTTTTTTTTATTATACATAAGTAAGGCTATTACTCATTAATACTCAAGTCAGTTGTAAAACTGACTTGGTGGAACTAACTAGTGCCAGTTCAGTGTAGAATAGTTTAGGGATTGCATTGTCCAAAACCAACTGTCTCTAATAGATGGCCGGGATCTCTTTGTTAACAACTCACTCTTTGACACAGAAAACTCATGTCTATTTTAGTTGTTCCCTAATGATTATGACCTTAAAAGAAGTGAATGAACCTGTAAATTCTATTATAGGGTCTTGCCATAATGATCTCACAAGACCAAACAGATCCCAAGAAGTGAGATGTTTGCAATATTATTTGGCCTCACAAATACTAAAGGAAGAAATGAAATGTATTAAGGTTAATTCTGATGAATTTCAATAAATATGAGTTCCCAATTCAGGGAATCCAAAGGGCAGTTTGGATATACAATTGCAATGCAGTGCCTAAAAACAGATGTTTTTTTGTTGTGTATTTAGTATGTATGGGTTGAATTTGCTGTAAACAATTGGGCAATTTCTCCATATTGTAATACATATGGAAGACCTTTATGCAAGTTTCTTCATTTTTCAAGATCAGTTAATTTATTGCAGAAAATAGTGTGATGCTTTCTCAACCACGGAAGAGTGTACTATAGCTTATGCACATAAGCAGCTTTATGTATCTAACATGACTTTGCCTCTTTAACTTTTAACGCACCAATTAAGATGTTCAAATCTCAGATTTAAATAGCTGCCTATGACTGCTGACGGTTGATTTATTTCCTGATAATCATTGGAGCTGCTAAGCGAAAAACCAGAGGAAGCATCTCTTTAAGAACACTGCTCTTCTGCATAACACTTGCTAAATTCAGACTGTGGAACTGTAATGGGAAAAAGTGCTAATGTGACATTTTCAAAATCTGAAGACATTGCTCCTTTTCTTGGACAATTGTTTTTCATCATCTAATAACCATTTTTGACCATTATTAATATACTGTCATTCAGCAGAATCTGAGAATTGGTCCCCATAGACACTAAATCTGTGGATGCTCATGTCCCTTATATAAAATGGCACAGAACTGCCAGATGTGATGGTCTATGCTTGTAATTCCAGCAACTCAGGAGGCTGAGGCAGGAGGACCACAAGTCTGAGTCCAATCTTGGCAACTCAGGGAGACACTGTCTCAAATTAAAAAAAAAAAAAGAAAGAAAGAAAAAAAAAAGGGTAGGGATGTGGCTAAGAGGTGAAGTGCCTCTAGGTTCTACTCCCAAGACTAAAAATTAAAAACAAACAAAACAAAACAAAAAAAAGGCCCATCCTTTAACCACTCTCCATAATTTGTTGAATCCACATATGTGAAACTTATGGATATAGAGGACTGATTTTACTACCATTACTTAGGATTTGGAACCCAAACTAAACTTTGACACTGAGACTAAAGATATACTACAAGTTTCTAAAATTTAAGATATGGTACAATGGCAATAGTGTTGATAAATCAATTTTTCATAAGGAAGTCAAATGTATTCATCCCTGGAGTCGGTAGAATAATGGTCCTCCAAAGATGTTCACATCTTAAATGCTAGAACCTGGGAATATTCGACCTTAGATGGCAAAAGAGACTATGCACATGTGATGAATTTAAAGACAATGAGATGGGAAGATTGTCCTGGTTCATTCAGCTGGGCTCAGTCTAATAACAAAAGTCTTTATGAGTAAAAGTAGAAGGGGAGAGAGTCAGAGATTTGAAGAATTTGCTGTAGACCTTGAGGGTGGAGGAAGAGGCCAGCAACCAAGGAAGGAAAGTGAAAGAAGATGGAGATTAGAAGAGAGCAGGTCCTCCTCGAAAACCTCCAGAAAGAATATGCCTTGTCGAAATTTTAATTTTTAACCAAGTGAAAACTTTTTTGGAATTTCTGATCTTTAAAACCGTGAGATAATATATTTGTGTGATTTTTAAATTTTTTTAAATTGTTGATGGACTTAATTTTCTTTATTTTTACATGGTGCTGAGGATCGAACCCAGTGCCTCATGCATGTTAGGCGAGCTTGCTACCACTGGAGCCACAACCCCAGCCCCTATTTGTGTGATTTTAAGCCACTAAATTTATAGTTGTCACAGCAAGCAAAGGAACATTTATTAAAGAAGACTAGGTATGTTTAAAGTCCAGTTTCAACATTCATCTGTTTAAATATGCAAACAGATAAGATTTTTTTTAATTAAAATTGTGCAACATTAAAATAGTGCCATAAAATTATGCTACATTAAAACTTACAGTGGTGTGAATATATTAAGTTTTTTTTAATATAGCACAAAAGCTTTGCATTTTACAGTTGAAAATTTCTTATTTCTTACAGTTCAATGGATGATTTCAAATTAGGTACATATTTAAATATCTTTTTTCTGAAAAGGAATTTGCAATATTGCAATTCATTCCATTTCTTCTTCAGCATAGTTAATGAAAAATTCAAAACAGAATAAACCAACTAAGAAACAAGAATTCTATTTTTAATTCCTCTGTAGCTGGCTCCTAGGACAGAGAAGCCTTACTATCTTGCTTATTCATTGGCTGCAATAATCCGTGGGGAATACATCGCATCACCTGATTGTACCCTTGGTAAATTTCCTTATTTTGCAGTCTTTATAGAGGAAAGATACCCATCATCATAAATCTTAAATATCTTTGCAAGTACAAGTGAAAATACAAGCCCATATATGTTAACAGCTGTACAACAGCCTCTTGGGATAAATGTATTATAGATGTAGAACAGTCATAATAGCACTCACAATCTCATTTTTCCCATTTCATAGGTTTTATACCTGCACCATCTGGGCAACACACCTGGATGTACAACAGGATACTTACAAGGTCTGGCTTTCTAAATGGTCTTTCCTGGCCTCAGATTTTTGTGAGTTCTTTTAATTTTGTGTTTCATGCTAAGCCTAAGTGCCCTATATATGTTATGATGCATGTAACCATTAATATTGGAAGAAGACATGGTTTATTGTGAAAAAAAATCATGGGATTTGGTTTTATGCAATGTAAATAACATTTGTTATTCTCTGCATTAACAAGAAGAATTTGGCCAAACCATTGAATAAATGCTCCTGTTCTTATTTTTCTTAAAATTGGAGAGAAAGTTGAAGTTACTGTAAGGATTAAATAGGATACATGTGCCTAGAGGGGATTTGTTTCAAGGAATGTTTACCTAAACAGTGTTATTATTTTATTGGTGATATTTATTCAAATTAAATAAAATGTAATTGAATATAAAAACACTTCTATATGTTTTACCCCTTTCTAAATTTTGTTTCATTCTTATGCCCTTTTCACTGCTTTTTTTTTTCATTCTGCAATTTTTTCAGCTATATTTGGGGGAGAAAAATTAGAGTATGTAGAAGATAGGTAGATGTAACTTAAATGAATATAAATCTACTTCAGAATGGTTCTTTATCGTCTATTCTTGTTTTCCTGTCTTGAGAAAGGCAACTCTGTGACCTTCAAAGGTAACCTGATCTAAAGAAATACCTAGCGCCTCCCAATGTGATTGTTATGAATGCATGAATGACTATTCCTGGTACTGACAAAGTCTTCCATTTTAACAAAATTTTGGTGGGTGGTGTTCTCTCTTTCTCTTGTGTGGGCACTCCTCCTCTTTTGCAGAGCCATTACATCTTCTGGCACCAAGACCCTTAAATTGTCCTCAACAGTTGATAGTCCACTCCAACAATCTCCCTGGAAGCATTCTGTTTTCACTTTTCCCAGAGAAGCTGCATTAACACTTATTGTTGGAGGAGATTTGTTATCCCAAACACTAACTTATTAACATGAAACATGGCTGATGAGCTGTGAGTTGTGCCCAATCTCATTTCAAGCCTTGGGCCTGGCCTAACACATGACATAATTTTTCACTATGGGAAATAATTTAATAAAAATGAATTTTCTTTCACTTCTTGAGATAAGAGACAAAAATAAGTGGAAAAAGTAATATTATTCTTTTTAAAATTGAATTAATATTAAAGAAACATTTTGTGGTAAGGAGGTGAGCACCTGAATAACTGAATCAGCATTGCTTTTGTTAGTATAATTATGCACATACACACTTTTACCCTAACTTTTAGAAATTAGTATTCAGAGAAATACCATTTATGTAACATTTCAAATGTGCATCTTCAGCTTATGCTGCTTCCATGAAAATCAGCACTGATATTATGGTTTTATCTCTGTGCCCACTGGTCGAGTGTGCAATTGCTGGTCATCCTTTTCCCTATTTGGGGCTATAATGCTGAAAAGAAAAAATAAAATAAAATAAAAGCCCAGACATCTTTTCTCCCCATTACGTGCAGTTAAGTTCCTGTTTGCAAGTGTTATTTATAAGAAAGGCAGCAGGACTGGGAAACAAACCAAAGAAAATAGTGTTAGCATAAATGCTTCGAAGGAGACATGTGTTGCTAATGGCTTTTCAGAAACCATAGGGAGTAAGGGAGTAACACTTCCACTCCATTGAGCTGGCTTAATTTTTTTAAATCATGTGAACTATTTGAAGAGCTTTATAGAATTTCACTTCTGAATTAGGACTTTGTTACTTTAGAAGTGGCTGTTACTATTCTAATAGTCAACATGAATGGCAATAAGAAAATACAAAGGAAAAAAAAAATCAAAACGTAACTTCTGGAAATGCATCTGCCATTTTCATGGTGGTCAGGCACACATCCAGGGCAGCAACAATTCTTCCATGGTGATAAATATAAAAGATGACTTTGAGGAAAACTATGCATGTAGATGAGGATCACACTAGGACAAAGTCATAATTTTACATGGAGCTGAGGAAGAAGGTAGTAGTTCAAACTTTCCCGGACACCTCTTTTTAAATGGATACACATCATCCAAATCAGTCCTACAAATCATTTCTAAACAGAGGGAGGGGAAAGAAAATTATTTTTTGATCTTTAATATTATTATGGTACATATCTTTAACTTAGGAAAGAAGAATTAATAGAACAATAAGTTTGAATCTTTCGTGTGTGGTGCTTATACTGTATATAAACTACATGGAACTTCCCTGTTTATCAGCAACGGTATTTGTACCCCTTTTACAAATTATTCATAAGAAAGCCAAATATAGTGAAATGAAGAGGAGTTTGGAGATTTGGGATCTCAGATTTGCTGGATGAATGAATCTGCCATAAACCAATGGTGTTATTCTGACTCATCTACTTTCCTTGTCCTGGATATTTAGACCTGGATATTTAGTGAGACAAATGTTTTAAATTCATATACCTGTAGCTTCTCTTCTGCTTCCAGAATAATATGACTTTTATAATGAAGATACTATTTCAAATTGGCATGGAAGTTCAACTCAGGGCTTCAGAGAAGAAATGTAGGGGAAAAAAGTCCAAACTCCTCAGCAAAAAAAGACAAACTAATAACATTTATGAGTTTGTCCTAGCCCTCTTCTTATACACTGGCCCTGGGAATCTGTACTGACACCCCACTCCCAACCCCCAGATCTATTATTGTTGTCTGTGCTATAGAAAATTTGTCAGGTTTTTTTAAAGCAGTTATTATTATTGATATTTTTTCCTGTGTCTCTCCATCAAGAACTTGGAGATATATGTCATTTAAGAAAAAAATTTCATTTTATTTCTACCAGACTATTTAAGCTATCTCAGGTACTAGCCAGTCATTTTACCTCCTAAACTACTGAAGAAAAAAGAAAAATGTTAGGGAAGCCAGGTTATTTTGTTTATATGTAACAATTGTCTTCTTGAATATGTATACTCAAAGCTTACAGTTCTTTTGGAAGCAAACAACTGAGCTGCAAGCAGTTTAATTTTCATAGATATGTGGTGTATTAAAGGGACTGATTCCAGGGGAGCTCTGCAGCACAAAGGTACAGATTTTATCTCATCAGTTGGTGAAGAAAGGCTTATAGTTTTTTAAGTAGGCGATTCTTTGAATGATCTAATCACTAACTAGTAAGGTTTTATTGAATATCTGTTTTGACTTCCAGGTCTTTAATTCTCAACATCCTGTTCTAAGACATAAAGTCAAATCTGGTAATGGTTATTAAAAAAAAGATGGTCTATCTGAAGTTCAATTGAATGTGAACTTTTATGGAGTATCTGGAATTTCCTTCAGTGCTATGCAATGACAATAACGGCATCCTGGATTCTGTTAAATGGAAGACAACTGAAGAAATTAGAAGAGAGTATTTATTCTCTCTGGGTTGTGAAAGCTCATTTTTCTAATATAGGAAAGGCTTTGATAGTTGTGTGGAACATTGGGAGCATTTATTTTATGACTTTGATTGAGCTTTCCAGGTCATGCCTACTGAATTTTGGATCTTCCCCCAGCCATTCATCTTTTGATCTTACAGTTTATATTGTTTCCAGAAACTTTCAATAAAGTCAATACTGAATTTTTCACTTGAATAAGCTAATTCCTTCCTTTTAATAAAACAAAGGAATTTCTCCAAAATCAAATAGTTAAAAAATATTATGAACATTTAAAAGGTGAATTTAGTTTAAAAAATCTTATATATGGGGTGTGGGTGAGATTAGTAAGATTAAATACACAATGGAATTATCTAGTTTAGGAATTTAATATTGGTGGCTTACAATTATACATAAATGAAGCTTCAGATTTGAAATTCTATCTTGAAGCAGATATTAAAGATAGTGATTTCTAAATGAAAGAGCAGGAAGAAAAACAGCTTCTTCCCAAATAAATGGATGACACAGGGAGGGCAACTTTGAGTCCTCACCCTGTCTTTACCTGCCGAGGACTCTAACACATCTCCTTACCTGCACATCCAGCTCCCAACTCAGATTCCACTGCTGCTACTAGTCAGAGTCCTGGCTGACCCCTAGTGTGATGATGCTACAGGAGAGCTGAGAAGCATCGCCGTGCAGCAAGCACTGCACACCTAGTGCCTGTAAAGGCTGCACACACCCTAAATAAAAAGACCTGGAGAAGGAGAGGTCATTTCTCCCCTTAAATAGGCTTTTGATCTTTCAATTTTGAGAGAATTATGGGTACAAGAAATATTTCCATTTCTGCTTAACTCTACTAGTAAAGAAAAAAATTTTAAAAAAATCAAGGGTGAAGGAGTGAGGAACAATGAGAATTGCCACTTGGTCTCCGCCTTGCAGACCCAGTGGGTCCAGGGTAAATGGAAGGCAAATGCCTGTCTGAGGAAGAGCAGCTGCTCCTCATTTCCTACTGTCGGTTACCATGAAGAATTGCGGGCTCTGCATTGCCAGACCCAATTTTTTTTCAAAAGATACTTTTAATATGTATTTTATATGAAATCTCACACATTTTAAATGTTAACCACTAATTTAGAAAATATTTTAATAGTGTGAGACAAGCAAGGCTCAATTGCTGGTTACCCACTTGGAACTTTTGATCTGTAGTCTTATTTTACTAGGTTCAGATGTGTGTGTGTGTGTGTGTGCACATGTGCGTGCTATAAACCCTCAAAATCAAGAATCAAAGACCAGAATGGTATATGAGAAGGACAAAATCAGAGTTCAGAAACAAGTGATCTGGGTTGTGGGTTTATCTTAGATGAGGTACAATTTTCTGTACAATTTTTTCCTCTCTTGTAAATATTAGCTGGATTAGATGATTTCTATGCTATATTCCACTCAGAAAGTTTTATAATTTTAACATGCAAAGGGAGGTCCTCACAATAGTTTGGAAATGCATGTTTTCACCACAGGTCAGGATTTCCACTTTGAAATGTAGTGAAAGGTATAATTAATAAGAACTATTAGTCCAAAATACTGTTTTTCTCCACTATGTGTGTGTATGGGGGTGTGTGTGGATGTGTATGTGTGTGTTCTATGTCACTTAGGCCTGCCTATGCTCTTATCTGTCATGATATATTGTATTGCACACAAGTGTCTGTGAAAAGAAAAATATTGTAAAAGCTACTTAACTACTTACTGTCTCACTCCAGAAAATAGCACAAAATTCATTTCAGAAAAAAAAAACTGCACTCTTTGCTTTGTCATGTGTTCTCCATTAAATAACTACAATATTTTAAAGGTCATTTTGTACATTTTTTAAATTTGCAGTGTTCATATCTTGCTCTGGAACAACTGCCCAGCAGTTCCATTGAAATCACATTTCCAACTGTCACATGGTTATGTCCATTTTCTCTTCCAGTGGAAATTCTTCAGCAGAACAGTAGAGTAGAATTATATACTCCTAAAAAACTGCAAAAGATTAAAAACAGATTTCCATTGCTTTATTAAAAAATAAATATGCATAGTTGGTTATAGGTACATCACTGTTTTGTCTAATCCAATGGCACCTAAAATAAAATGTACATCTGAATCACCAGGATGCTGTTAAAAATTGGTCTCAACCTTAGAGAATCTGATTTCTGTTTCAAGATAGGACATTATCTAAATAAAGGTCTAATGCCTTTATTTAAAGATGCAGAACTGGGTACAAAGAGAAATCCAGTGGTTTGAAGATAGAAATTCATTTGACTTTTTCCTTGAGAAGGTTCTAATTGGACTAACTAAAAGCATTTTTAGAAAAATGCTGAAATAGCTATAAATTCAGATCTTGATCTGGACTTCTTTCCAGTTGTTTTCTTTTTTTAAATAAAAAAAAAAAACTAATAATGTTTTCGTATTAGATTATTGTAAATGTTAAAGGTAACCTAATGGTACTTTAAGGCTTATAGCCACTATTTGGTGACATAGAGATTGAAAAATATGTGTTCAGTATTTTTATGGGCTGTAATGTTTCTTCCCAAAATTCATGTACTGAAGCTCTAATCCCTAGTGCCTCAGATAAATGCATTTGGAGACAGGGCCTTAAAGAGGTGATAAAGTTAAAATGAGACCATTAGGGTGGTCCTAATCTAATATAACCGATGTCTTTATAAGAAGGGGAAATTGGACACACAGAGACACCAGGATGCTCCTGCCCAGAAGAGGGACCATGTAAGGACATAGAAAAGGAGGCCATCTGCAAGCTGAGGAGAGAGGCCTCAGAAAAAACAAACCCACTGACACCTTGATCTTAAACTTTCAGCCTACAGTTCTAAGAGAAAATAAATCTCTGTATTTCCTAAGCACCATTCTCCCCCCCCCCTCTTTGTGTGTGTGTGTGTGTGTGTGTGTAATGACAACTCTAGGAAATCAATACAGTACTCTTAGTAAAAATCAAAACAAACATGTATATAAACTGTCTCATGTTAATCATAATTTTCCTGGATCTCTGAAAGCACACTTTCCATAGAAACAATGTAAAACTGGAAGTCATTTACTTGACTAAGGACTCAGTAGCAAACAAAAGATAAAACAGACAAATTGTGTCTAACACAGACACTATAAACAGGACTGGGCGAGGTAGGTAGGTGATATGAATAAAATTCCAGGGCTCAGGTCCCAGAAGATGCCAGAAACAACTCACGTGAAGATCTTTAGCCAATCTGGTTTTACTGAATGGCTTTTTCTTTTTCCATTTTTTTTCCTCCTCAAATACTAATTTTCTGAAGCTTTGAATTCAACTTCCATGCTAATTTAAAATAGTGACTTCATTTTAAAAGTCATAAAACTCTGGAGGTGAAAGAGAGGCTATATATAGGTAACTGTTTTAAAAATATTCCACAGATGAAAATATCCAGGACTAGGGAATTACATGATTCCATTCAGAGTAGCAGCATTGGTTCATGGAATATGCATTAATTCAGCAAATCTTAGAACCCAACTTTCCTGAGTCCTTCTATCTTTCACCACATATGGCTTCCTTATCATTATTTTGTAAGATGAGTCCTAATGTTCATGCTGATAAGCAGGGAACATTCATGTAATTTACATATACTATAAGTATCACACAAAAATTCAAATTTACTGTTCCATTAATTGGCCTCAACTAAGTTAAAGATAGTGTTAAAGGCTGAATACAATTAATTTTTTTTAATTCCTTAGAAATATGAATATGCTCTAGTATACCTAAGATCACTTCCTGAGAAGTAACCTGGATTAAAGCTATCCTGGCTGCCCCCTGGGCCAACTTGTATGCTGTTGGCACCCTCTTGAGTGAGGACAGATAATTAATGAAGGAACTGACCAATCAACACATAGAATAGCAAGACACACAAAAAAATATCATTTCAAGTCTTGAGTTGTCTATTAGAGCAAAGAACAAATGAAACAGGACCTTTCAAAAAATCATAAAATTAATATCCTCATAAAGATAGAAGATGTTATGACTATTAAAATAATGAAAGTGTGGTGTGAAAAAAAGTGATCAGATAATAAGAAAAAGTTCTTGGAAATCATAAAATTGCTCATAATGAAATATTCAATAAAGGTCTTTAAAGATAAAGTAACTAACTCACAGAACTAAAAACAAGCAATGGAAAGTTGGAGATGACCCATAATAAGCTGAGAAAATTAATCTGGGAAGCCCAACAAATAATTTTTTAAAAAGTGTTCCAGAAAGAGAAGTCAGAATAAAAGCTACCAAAGAGAATTAGAGATTTTTTTTTCTTTTACTGAAACAAGATACATTTCTTCCGATTGAAAATGGTCACATAGTCACTAAAATGAAAACCCAATGCCAAAAACCTTTCACCACATTTCTAAAAGCCTCCAGAGAGAAGAAAAAGAGTTTATACATAATATTAATCACAATAATCTCAGACTTCTCAATAGTTATTCTGGATATGGAGGACTTTGACACATTATCTTCAAAATTTGGAGAGAAATTTTTTTCAGTAAAAAGTAGTTTCATCAAAACTTTCAATCAAAGAGTAGAATAAGCCCAGTTTTAGTATGCAATGGTTAAAAATAGTCTTCTACCTCCTTTGTTAGGAAATGGCCAGATGGTTGTCCACTATCAAAAGAAATGAAGAATCCACCAACAGGAAACCAACCATGGGATTCAAGAAAGGAGAGCTTCTTCCTATACAGGACAGCAGCCCAAAGTCTCAGGACACCAGCCATGCCAGGATGGAGTTGGAGGGCAGAGGATTGTAGGAGGGAGATGTCTGGGGAAAAAAAATAAAATAATAGAAATAATTTTGTCTAAGCATATGGAAAAAGTACTGGTAAGAGTTTAATAGATCCATTGGAGCATTTAGAAAAACAGAGCAAAAGACCCATAAAAATCCAAGCAAATATTTTAAGTGATAAGAAAAAATAATAAAAGTCAAAAAGAAAATGTATCATAGGCTTTAGTTCCAGAAAGATTTGCTCAGCATGGGCTTAAAATAATTATGAAGTAATAATTTGATTTTTCCAGGATCTTTAAAGAGAAAGCTATTCTGGAAAAAATATAAATTCTGTGAGGGAAGAATTCTTCTTTTCCACAGTGGGATCCCCACTACCTAGAATTAGAACTTAGTACCACTCAATAAAAATTAATTGAATGGAGAACTATCTGGATTTTCAAATAAGAGGGCTTGCTTCTCTAAACCAGTGGACTTTTTTATAATGCTTTTATTAGTTACGTCATTCTCAATCTTCCTGAACAGACTGTTCCTAGATCAGAGAGGAATACCTGTGAAGTTGCAGATGACTGTACTCTCTGCAAAACAGGGACATTATTTTTATTAAGAAGATCCCGTGCCTGTGCTTTTTGAGTCATCTGTTTGCCTTTTCTTTAACTTACTCTATTTGCTTAGCAGTTATTTATTTATTCTGCAAATATTTATGTATTTACTGAACACCCACAATATGCAGGTACAGTGCAAGGACCTGGGGAAGATCTAGTGCAAGGGGGAGAGAAGGGGTCGCAGGGACAAAAGCTACTTTTCCTATTATCATGGAGGAAAATATTAATACTGAGAAAGGCAGCCATTTAACCAGCAAATAAAACAGTAAAGAGTGTTATGAATGAAATGACAGAATACAATCAGAGAACACAGCAAGGGGCATCATGGTGATGGGTGGGTACAGATAAAGCTTTAATCTGAAACCTAAAGTATAACAACATTGTCCTATAATATTTTGGGGCACTTACTCTGCAATGCTATGTGTGTGATGCATGTAGTAGTCCCCAAATCTCTATGAGGCAGACACTATCATAATTTCTGTCTTACAGATGAAGAAATGGAAGCCTGGAAGCCTCTTGCAAGTAGACACAGTAGTAGAGCCGTGATACAAACTTGACCTGTCTCCGAAGCTCATGCTTAACTCCCCTACTAGGTTGCATGTCTAGAAAAATCTCTATTAAGACAGCTCACATTTATAGTGTACTTATTACAGTTAGGCATTATAAGAAGGGCTTTGTGGAGATCACCTTATTTACTTCTCACAAAACCCTATTAGGTAACTACTGTTGTCATAGACTGAACATATGGACACAGTATTTTGCTGCTCCTCACATTAAAAGGTGGAGTCTACTTCTTCACAGCATTGTCTGGGATGGCTTTGTGACTTATGACCCTGGAGGTTGTGAGTAAGGCCATTTTATTCCCTTGGCTTCCACCAAGGGCACCACCAACTGACTGCAGCAGCCTGATTAAGTCAAGGAAAGGCCAGCAGAAGAATCATCTGGCTAACCCAGAGCATCATGAGAAGGAATAAGCCACTACATCCTGAAGCAGATTGCTATACAGCAGTATACTGTTGTTGCAGTTATTTCAACCCCAGATAGAGAGATGAAGTATCTTGTCCAGAGTCTTACAGCTGATAGTCCATGAAAAACTTAAACCCACATTATATTGCCAGAGGTCAGATGGGGATATAAAGAAGAAGGAAAAGGAAAGATTGCAGAGACAGTTTCAGCCAACAAAGAGAGCATCACATGCAAATTTCCAAATAGTAAATGTGGCCATATTAGCGAAAGAAGCAAGGCAGAGATAAGCCAGGGTCAGACACATCCTTGGATCTTGCTGAGGATGCAGCCTTCACATACTCACGTCTTCATTCTGACTGTGAGGATTTTAAGACATGTCTGAAATTTTTTAATACTTCTCCCATCTCCCCAAAAGAAGGCAGAGATAATTCTTCTCCCTTTGACTATGAGCTGATCTTAGAGACTTACTTGCAATGAGAAAGTGGCAGAAGTGAACGTCATGGACTAAGTGTTTGTGTCTCTTCAAATTTACAAGTTGAAACCCCTAATACCATGGGGTGAAGCCTTTGGGAGGTAATTAGGTTTAGAAAGATCACAAGGGAAGAGCCCCCCAAATGGAATTAGTGTCCTTAGAAGAAGAGAAACAAATACAGGTGTTTCTTCTCTCTGCCATGTTCTGCAAGTGTGCAGCCATGTACAAATCAGAAGGAGAACCCTCACCAGAACGCAACCCTACTGCCACCATGGTCTCAGACTCGTTGCCTCCACAATCATGAGAATAAATACCTGTTGTTTGAGCCATTCAGTGTATGGTATTTTGTTATAGCAGCCTGATATGAATAGGACTTCTAACACTAAGTGATAAAAGCCATTCAGCTTTCTCCTGGCTCCCTCATTCTCTCTCTGAACATGTTCCCTGGGATACTGAGACTAATGTGAAAGAAGTCTGGCTGCCCTGAGAACACTATGATGGAGAGAGATTGTGGACAGAAAACCCTGAGGCAGACAGCAAGACCTGAGGAGCCCCAAATGTTCCAGCTCCCAGCTGTTTGAGTCTTCCCATCCCCATTGACAAATATGCAAAAAAGTGAGCCTTCAGATGGTTCTGTAGGATAGTTCTCCAATGGCCGTGGACTGACCCAGTTCTCCCTTTTCTCACTTATAGTTCTTGAAAAAAATAACTGTCAAATGTGCTGGGAATGTAACTTCCTGAGAGAAGGAGAAACTGGCCAGAACAGCCCAGGCTCTGTTCCAGGGCCTTCTAGAAAACAGGATGTCCTTTGATGCTTCAGCTCACAGTATCATGTTGCCCCTGGCTGTATAACCCAGAGAAGGCTGATTTCCTGGGTCCATCAACTACATTTTAAGTGGGACATGTACAGACAAGCAGCTTTTCTCATCACTTGGAGACTGACTAGTGTGAATCTTTGGCTTCTGTTGTCCTTGCTGCCTATCTATAAGTCATAAACCCACTTCATGTAACTTGCTGTTTGTGCCAACATACTGTCTCTATAGTCTTAGGCAAGTAGTAAAAGTGCAGCCCGAGATATGGTGGGCTAAGATGATGACTTGTGCACAGTGCTTCTTTGCATGTTCCAATTCCTGGCTTTAGCACTTCCTTCTCTAATATCAAGTGAAACAAAGATGACCTATCTCCACTGGGCTCCACCTAAATTTCATATCCATAAGCAAAATAAGTGTTTTGTGTAAGTTGGTTATGCAGCAATTAATAACCAGAACTGTCAGTGTGTTTTATTTCTTCATCCTTTCTTTTCATTTCATTTTGCTATTTACAAGACAGTAGATTACCAACCATGTTAAAATATTGTGTGAAGAAGACAATATACACTGAGAATAGATGTGAGTGTTTTTTCTACAAGTGACTTCTGTTCTTGAATTTTTCAGTGTTGACTTAGACTTTCTAGAACACTTCTGTGCTTTTTGCCTCTTTGATTTTGATGTATTCTGGTTTTTTCCCAAAAAAAAATATTTCTGACATCTAGATAATAAGAAGGCAATATTTCATAATTTTTCTACAATTCCATTTCTCCTGGGCTGGCCTTATATTATTTAACTAAACATGGGAAATAATTATTAATCTTGATTCTTCTCTAAAAACAAATTGATCATAGGAATAATTTCCTCACAGTAAAACCCAGATAATTCTAGCCACTTTTGATTTTTAGAGCAAAGATTCAGCAACAAGACTACAAATGCTGAGAATGCTGAAATCCTTACTCTTATTCAATTAAGCAGCTTTAAGGACCCAGTTAAAACATGAAAACAGACTAAGAAAAAATAACTTTCCTGGGAGACTCGAGCTCTCCACAGCAGAGTCGTTCACTTTTTATGATCATTATAATTATTAGTAGTGATGGTGATAACAATATATCATTTATATAGCACTTTAGAATTGCACACCGCTTTCCCACCATCATTTATTAGCCAATCTCCAGAATGCTCTTCAGTAATAAGTCAATATTTCTGCCTCCATTTAACAGGTAGGAAATTGAGGCACAAAGTGCTTGAGTTACTTGTCTAAAATCAGTTCCTGGCCTGAGCTGAACACATAATAATGTCACTAAAAGCACCACCCTACCAGACCAGTCTGTGACTCACTCGATGACGCTGCTTCCTGCTTCTAAGACCAGTGAGGAAGAAATTTGATTTTTGAAACATATTCTCTAATGTTTTAGGACACAATCTTAATAAGAGTTCCTACAAGTGAAAATTCTTCTGAATTGAAAGTATAATTTGATGATGAAAATATTTATGTTAGACTTCTGTGTGCAGGACCTTTCTTGGTAACTACATCTTTCAAGGTCAATGACAAATCTTTGAATATAACAGGGGAGTCAAATTAGGTGCCTGAAATTTATCAAGTGTATTCTGGAAATGTTATGGAATTATCCTCTTTCGTCAATTTCAGGAATAGACCCCCTCTCAATGGTTTCTCATGTACAGCTAAACAACATATCATATTTAATAACTAGATTAAATAGAAAATGTCCAATTCAATAGGAAATGTTATTATGATATTTTTTCAGGTCTATATCAGAATCAAGTTTTAAAATCTCTGTTTTTTGAGATACTGGGGTTGCCTAAATTGTACTAACTTAGTGGTGTGGCTATTACCCTAACCATTTCTCTTATCAGGCATGGAGACATCTATTATCTTGGGTTACATTTCTTTGTACTGAAGACTCTACCTCTACTTTCTGTACCTCTTCCACATGTCTTACCCCAACTAATGCAGCACAGCTTCTAGCTAGAGTGGACCACCTCAGTTTTCCCCAATTGTAAACTAACACTTTGTTCTCGAACAATGGAACAAAATAGGAAATCTCAATGTGTTCTTGAAAAACTCATTGAAACTTCACACTTGTGCTTTTAGCAAAAACATGACAAGCAAAGACCCATTCTCCTGGCCTCCTTTTAGAGGTGCCCATCACCCAGCAGCCATTTCATGCCAGGTCCTGCCAATTGCGCCCTGAGGATGACACACTGGCCCCCACACACACAGCTATGGCACAGTCTCTGTGGAATCAGAAGACGTCTTTTCTTTTTCTGGCTTCCTCATCCTTTAAGCAAGAATTCAAATGCCAATCACTTTAGTGAGATTTCATGGAGTAGCATCATAAAAATGGTAACCAATCCAATTGCAAATCACTTGATGAATCTTCTTTGAAGAGTTGCCAATAATGCTAATCGTCAAATGGTTGAATCCCGCTTTGTAAAGATGCATTTGTGAAGAACAGCAATCTCTGTGACTTTGACAAAGGAACTGCTGACTTGCATCACTGTTTGTCTTTTGATGTGAAAGAGCAAATCGATTTATAGAGCTTTTGCTTGCAGATGTAGGATATGATTAGTATGCAGAAAGACCTTTCCACAGTGTCATTTGTTTATTTAGCTGCCTCTGCACTCAGCTCTGATTGTGTATACCTAATTAATGTATACAAAGCTAAAAGAAATAAAACCATGGATCCACAATCACAGGATACTGTAGAGCATGTCATTTGTCACCATTGGGTGGGGGGACACCACAAAATTCCTGGCTGCACACCAAATAAAGTACATAGATTTATAAAACATAACAATAAAAATGCAAGAATTTTTCTCCTCTAAGTTCTTCTTAGCTATTTATAAACTCAGATAGGTGAGAATGAACTCGTTTAAATATGAAAAGAATGTACTTGCTTTTCTGTCTCAGTATTTGAATTTTTATTCAAAGCAGTTGTTGAGTCTTTATGAAAAGTACCTGTGATTTTTTTCCAGAGGTCAAAGTACTTTGTAAAACATCCTGTGAGACCTGAATCATCCCTTCTTCAAGGCCTCCCTGTTCAGATGCTTGGAAATTTTAGCTGAGAAAGAGCTTAAAGTGAAAAGCAAAGACGCTAGAGACCTTCATGTCAATAATGAGTGATCAATAGAAGTCACACGCTCAAAAATTGACATTCCGTCAGCAGTTCCCTGTTATTCATGCACATTTCACATTGGCTATTCAGGTTCTGCAGGAGGTGTTGGTAGCAAAATGGCAAAGCTGCTGAAATCTTTAGACCACCAAATAATGAAATCCAGAGTGACATCTAGTGACATCCTACATTAGAAGCACTCACTTTGCATCTCGTAAACCCAGACACATTATCCCCACTGTCAACTAGCTAGACTTTCTGGAACAGGGATTAGCACTTTCCCTGGATCAGTGACTAAATACTGCCACCATTTTCTTAAATTTGGTTGTTTCAACCTGATACAAATGTTTCTTCTTTTAAATCACCAAACTACAAACACTTCAATGGTTGCCTACAGGTTTAAATGGCTCTTTGAATTTCTCCTTAGCTATTTGATCCATGGCAAGCAAGCTTTTCGCTAGTTCTCACACTGCTCTGGTCTCTGCTTTAGTATGAGTCTCGTGCCAGAATCGCTGCCTTAAATCATGCCAGGGAGCTGCCAGAATAGTTCAAACCTCTCCAACAGCAGAAGCCAAGGGAGCTGTTATCTTATTGCTGAAACCCAGAACATGCTATCCCACCTAAATCATTGGTGTCATGGTCTCATTTGCAATGAAATTTCTTTGATCTTTTCTCCTAGTGTATTGGGGAATTTTTCCTTTTCCAGCAGAGTGATGGAAAGAGTTGTTCTGAATAATGTGGCCATTTCAGAGAGAGAGAAAAGAAAACAGAAGTGAAAAAGATGAAATTAATATAATGTTAAATGTAAAAGTTTCAACACATCCGATTTTCAATGATTTTGCATATAGTAATGACTTTTTAACCTGATATAAACCTCAACTTGAGTTTAACAAAGGCATGTTCAATAAACTTCTTAATATGATGAAAATCTTTAAGTCTCTTAAATAGAACCATTTTCTATTCCTTAGGTTCTTCCTCAAATGGAACATGAAATGTATGTCACACATAAAATAAAAATAAATATATTCCCAAGGAGAACATGCCCTGGTCTGTGAGTAAAAAACACATCTACAAAAACTATGATTAAATGCAGAATGATGTAAAGTCATCTTGTGGTCCCATGACAAGGAAAGAATTAAGCAATTCCCTTTTCTGCATATAAAAAAAAAATCATTGGACAAATAAAACCCAGATGACATTAGAAACGAAATTTCTCTAGGTTTTCAAGTATGTGTTTCAGACTAATTCAGTGATGTACCATGATGGGTGGTGTCCATGGAACAAGCCAGTCCAGTTCTAGAAAGCTTGTCTTAAATTTACAACTAAACACATTAATTCCTGCCCAGACTCCCATGGAGAAAGAATATCTAGACTGAGTGATGAGTTTCAATTTACCTTTTTGTAAACTCCTTATTGAGGCAATTATCTCTGCTTTGCATTCCACAGAATTGCTCTTTATTTCATGGAGTTAACCGAATACCTTCACCCAAGGTCCTTTCATTCAACATCTTAGTTTTACAGATGAAGAAAGAGGACAGAGAGTTTAATTGTTCCTTCGAGGTCACAATTCTAGCACAGGGCCAAGCTAAGGGCATACTTATGCTCTCTGATTTGCTATGAAGTATCCCCCACTGTATCACTTGACTTCATGTTACATTTTAAGGCTAGGCAAAAAGCAAATATAATTTATGCTGCTAATAATAGAACAGCAAAAATTTCACAATGTTATTAATTTTTTGTTCCTCTCTAGATTTTATTTGGTGTGAATTTACAGTTAGAACATATATTTGAAGAAATTTTTTAGAGCTCTTTCCATTTGAGGCGGGTAGCATGGTAGGGGAGAAATACAAAATTTATATTTGGATTTGTATTCCTACTTATTTTAGTAAATATTTGGGAGACTCTTAATATTGTTTTATCTATGGAAAGCAAACCAATTTATGTTGCAACCTATAAACTGACTCCTACTTCTAAAATTTTACTCTCTATATACATTTAGCTCTTGGTACATAATTTATATATCTTAGAATATACAAAGATTTCTTTCTCACATAATTAAATAGTGAATTTAAGTCATACAGATTTTTAAATATAAAAGCACATTTTTTTCCTTCAGTTGTTTTTTAATATGTAATAGGAACTACTTATCAATTATCAAAAACCTTTCTAGATTCAAAAAATGAGTAGCAGATCCCCTGCTCTAGAATAAAAATGCCAAAACCATGTCTAAGGTGTTATAAAAAATGAAAAGCTTTTTTTCTCTCCCCATTTTAAGTTCATGGTTCAGGCCCTTCTAATAAATGATAGGTTAAAAAGAGAAAAAGAGATTTATATATGATAAGTTTTATGTGATACAGGAGCCTTCATAAGGAGATAAAGAACTAATGAAATGAGCAAGACTATGTATTTTTTATGCTAGGATGGCTGAAGGAGGGGATAATTGTGGAGACACATAACTGGAAACAGAGAGGCTTATTTAAGGATTATAAACTGGAGAGGAACATAGCAAGATCTGTTAGTTCAGATCT
This sequence comes from Marmota marmota marmota, assembly GCF_001458135.2. Classification (NCBI taxonomy): domain Eukaryota; kingdom Metazoa; phylum Chordata; class Mammalia; order Rodentia; family Sciuridae; genus Marmota; species Marmota marmota. The sequence goes on along the minus strand of NW_025999942.1, from coordinate 7,479,409 downwards.
CACATCTCCAGAGGTAAGGATGTTCTTCCTCCTTCCTAATGGAGTGAGGGTACCTTTTAAATAAGGATCTTTCATTCAGTATTCAACATTTCATGCAAAAAAAAAAAAAGTTATTTAAAGAACTTGCAATCATCCTACAAGTTTATTTTCTCCCTTATAATTAGTTCTTGTTCTGCTTGATTTTGCAGTTAGCAGTCTTATGAAACCACCAGTTTTTTCATGAGAGTTCTGGAAATTCTCATGCAATCCAGTGGGATAGCCTTAGTTATGAGACACCTGGATTCTCAAGTATTGGTCAAAGTCTTTCTCATTCATCTCCTTGAGGAAGAAAATTGTAGCTGATTGTGGATGCTCTGAAAAAGAATCACAGTAAACCAAGACCAGCTTTCTTTTTGTATGTATCTTTTTATATAAGTGAATAGAAAAAAATTCTTTTGAGATATTTCAGGGACCATTTTGATATTCCCAAAGTTAGTTTCAGGTCAAAAAGACTGAATTTAAAATTTTATTTTTAAAAAGTTGTCAAAAATGTCAAAAATTTTAAAACACATAATTAAATTAGATCACAGATCACTATAAAACAATACCAAAGGAACTAAAGACTAAGGCAAACACAGGCAGGGCACAGTGTAATCTGTAATCTCAGCAGCTCAGTGAGACCCTGTCTTTAAATAAAATGCAAAATAGGGCTAGGAATGTAGCTCAGTGCTCAAGTACTTCTGAGTTCAATCCCTGGCACCCCTTCCTCCCATAAAAAAAGAAAACAAAAAGACAGGAAGTTATATAGTTGTAGAAAGAAAGAAAGAGAGAGGGAGGGAGAGAAGGAGGGGAAAAACCTTGTATTTTTAGTATTAAAAAGTCTCATTTTTTTAAGTAATCAAAAACTTCATGAAGACACATGAAGTGCAGGAAATTATTGTGATAGAACATAAAATCTTTGTTTCCCAGGCCAATTGTTTAAAAGAAAAAAAATAATAATCTCTTATTAAAAATAGAACCATAATCCAAGAGAACTTTGCTGTTTAAACACAAAAACCCGGCATCTAGCTTTATCCAATGTATTTTTGGTATGAATATTTAATTTTAAACTCTTACAATGAATTCATTCATTTTCAGTCACCTTAAACACACAGGATAAAAGTCCTTCTCCAAATTTCTCTTCTATAAACATCTAACAGTGCTTTTATTTTGCTTTTCAACCCATCTAGGTTTTGTTCACTCTTCTTCTTTATCATTTTGGAATAACCAGTCATTTTATTTGGCAGAAAATTATTCTTTTCTGAAGAAAATGCATCTCTACACTTTTTCTTATCAAAATACACCTTACTTTCCTTGGATACCTTTCCAGTAATTTTATGCATATATATTAATTAGAATTCTTAATTCCAGTGGGGATAAGGCAGTGTAAGTTGCAGACTAGACCTGAGGGTTGCTGCATTGATGTGGCTGCACGAAGTGGGGCTGGCACAGGGCCGCCATGTTGCCGAAAGACAGTAATGATGACACCAAAGACGTTTCATTGTTGATGCAGGACAGACAACTAATAGAACAAGAAAATCCAAAATCAGACATCCAGTGGCATTATTTTTCCAATTGTTCTTCCAAGTCAGTACCATTATACTCTATCTTCTCTGTGAATTTCTCAGCAGTAGCTTTATAGCCTGTATGGTGACACTCATCTTGTTGTTGTCATGTGACTTTTGGGTAGTAAAGAATGTCACAGGTAGACTGATGGTTGGCCTTGGGTGATGAAATCATATTGATAAGGATAGAAAGAGTCATTGGGTGTTTGAGTCCAGAGAGGCAACTCCTCAGGAAAATAAAACTGTTTCAAAGGCTGAATCAAGTATCTTTTGGCTAGGACTGATTGCCTGGCCCATGCTGTGGGTGATATTTGCTTTTAGTGCTCTCTACTTCTTCAGAGTGAAGTGGCTGGCTGTGGTTATCATGGGTGTGGTGCTACACGGTGTCAACCTATATGGTTATATCAGGTGCAAGGTGGACAGCCGAAAGAACTGAACCAGCATGGCTACCTTGTATCTGGGAAAGCAGTTTTTAAAACAAAACACCAAAGATGATCAGACCACTTGAATAGAGAGAAAGCTTATGAATTTTGTGACACTGGGGAATGGCCAAAGAAATTACTGATTGATGAACTGTTCAGAGTTCAGTCCAGTTGCAAAGAGGAGTGTTAGTTTTTTGATTTTGTTTTTTTCCACTTAAAAACTTAGTATAAAAACTTTTCTTTTTTATACAAAGTTTTTATTTTCTTTCTTTAGTAGTTGGGGATTGGAAGTATGGTGTCACTAGAAACATTGTCAGAATTTATTTTATGGTGTACATAATATGTATGTGTATAGTAAGGTATAAGTATATCCCAAATTAATGTGTTCATTTAAAAATGTTACAGAGATGTTTGCATTTTGATCCATAGCATGTAGAATATTCTTAGTCTATCTCAAAGGTCTGTGTGTTTACATACTATTTCTGTAGGTTATTTTCAGAAATAAGTTGATTACAGTTGGTTTGTATATGAGTTAGAAAAGTTAGAAAAAAAATATTTTTAATATACTTCATGTTGAAGTTGCTTACCTTAGATATGCACAAGTGAAAACCAAATTCAGGCTGGTAGTGTTAACTTGTTTTTTAAATTTCCTTTTATTTTTATACTGCAGCAAATAATTTACTTAAGTCCTAATTAATATAAATGGAATCCTCAGTATATGTTTAAGTGATACCAAAGGATTGTTATTATTCTATTTATTTCATGGAAAGGATAGGTAGATTTTATTTTGGAACTCCTAGAAACTCTTCAGTGTTCCTTGTGCTAATAAAATTTTCTTTTATTACTAAATAATTATTATTCTTATGTCACAGTAAAAATAATTATTTAAATACTTGGCATATTAAATGCCTAAAAACATTTTATTGTTTTAATCTATTTTTTCTTGCTATAATGGGTATATTGTAAATCATACATTTGTATTAATAATATTTCTTAAGTAAGGCAATATGTACCTGTAAACTAAACCAATCTACAAACTATTGTAGGCATCTAAATTCTGTTGTAGGCACTATAAACATTGCTGGAGTCTTTTAATCAGAAGTCTATGTTGTGAAAGTATTTGTACATCGTTAAAATATTTTAAAAGATGTTTTGTTTCAGTAAAATAATTGGGTTTTTTGGAGGGACAAAAAAAAAGAATTCTTAATTCTTAATATTCTCCAGTGAAAACTAAGACATAGACAATTGTGAACTACCAGCATTCTGTAATTGAGTAAATTCATAAATACACCATTTAATAATTTCTAGAAGTGTGTGTTTCCTCAAGAAATAATTTTCCATTTGGTGCAATACATATTTATCAACATACCCAAATATCTTACTTTCTCTGAAATAAGAAGCAAAAAGGAGATAAACTTAAATCTATGTTCAACTAATGTTTCTGAATTATGTCTTACTCAGAAATTATCTGGTTTTGAAGGCATATCTATCATTTAATTTATTTATTATAGCTTTAAAGTTTCAAATTTTCAGAAAGATTTTTGGAACTCTCATATTTTATAAAATATAATTATTTTTTAAAAGTTCATTTATAAACTGTTATCCCATTTACATTTATTTAATTCACTTGTTCATAACAATTATGCTTGAATTGCTCATGAAAGTTTCATGAGACATTAGACAAAGCTAGTCATTATCTTTAGTTATTTTTCTTGTTGACAAATTGAGCAAGTATCAAAAATATTATGGAAGAAAAAAACTTAAAAAGATAAACATGATTCCATTCTCTATTTTTTATCTGCCATGCTTGGTAGGGATCAAGCAATTCATTTTTACTATACACTTTGCTCTGAGGTAAGACTTGTATTCTTGTAATCTTAAATGTCTAAAGGACATAGACAAGCTTGTTTGATCAGTAAACTTGGTAGAAAAAAATTATATGTCTGCACTATATTTAAATCTGACAATTCTGAACATACTCCTATTTTTATTTTACATACAATCTTAAACCTAACTTTATTTATGAAAAATCATCCCAGATTATGTGAATGTAAAAAATCTGTGGGTTAGTTTGTATATTTCTGACAGTTTGAGGAACACTTAATTTATTTAAATGCTCATTTATCTCTAAGTCTATTTTAATAGGACTCTTTTAAAGATATTATAAATTAATTTGATAATATCATCAGGAGACAGAGGAATATCAAATGTAAATAAAATTAACACTTATATACATACACATATAAATATCCAGGCAGATGCAAGATACTATAGCATTCATTTAAAAATTCCAGCCATACTCATAGAAAGATGTCCCTCCTTTGTATTAGTCAACTTTAAGACATTACAACAAAATACCCAAGGCAACTAACACTAAAGAGAAAGGGTTTATTTAGCTCACAGTTTAGGAGGTTCAAAGGCATGGTACCTTCAACAGCTCAGTTCTTGTGAAGGTAGTGGCAGGAAGCAACCGCAGGAGCAAAAGATCACATCTTGAACCAGAAATGGAGAAAACACACTAAACTTGGGTCCCATAGTCTCCTTTAAGGGCATACCTCTGATTACCTAAGAACTTCCCACTAGGTTAATCTCTTAAATGTCCACAGCATTTCCTAATGTCACCACCCTGGGGACTCAGTCTTTTCATTCAGACCTTTGAGGGATACTTTTCAATATCATGGGATCCTTCATCTGATATCTTGCCAGTTGACTACACTTCCTCAGAAAAATAAACCATATAGATTCTTGTATAATTCCCATGCTCATGTTTAACATGAAACTTTGTATACCATCACCATTTTCAATATCTTTTAATATAGACTTATGGAATGATAAAATGACTAAACTATCTTTTTCATCTGTAGGTCTCCATCATTTATAAAAATCCTGCTCTTAGACATGTTGTGTATTTGACAATGAGTTTTAATAATAAGTACATGCAAAAAAATTAGAGATAGAAGGAAATTAGAGGTTTCTAATTCAACTGCCTCATTTTAAGGTCATATAGTCAGTGAGTCTTACAGAGATTCAAAGGCTTTTTAAATGTTACCTACCAGTTTATATTCTTTGTGCTACTCCTTTCCTTTACAAAGATATCTTGGAAACATTCTGTATAGACAGTATTTGTTTACTTTTCCCCACAATTAGTTCCAATATATATCTTCTGTACAATAAAGCCAAAACCATATGTTCTGCTGAATGTAATTTATAGACTCACCTAGGCAACTAGCCCAAGCTGGGAGCATTGCACATGTGTAGGCTGAATAACAGCCCCCAAAGGTATTCAGGTTATAAAACCCAGAGCCTGTGAATATTACTTACATGGCAAAAGAAACTTTGCAGATACAATTAGATATCTTGAGATGGGGAGATTATCTTGGATTGATCAGAGTGGTCCCTCTATGTAGTCAAAAGTTCTGTAGTCAGATTTACCTTGACAAGAATTTTTAGAGGAGGAAAAGGTTATTTTGAGGCTAATGATTTTGGAGGCTCAGTCCATGGTCAGGCAACTCCATTGCTCCAGGTCTGAGGAAAGGTAGAACATCATGGCAGGAAGGTACGACAGAGGAAAACTGCTCAGCTTGTGGTATTCAGGAAACAGAGGGGCAGAAGAAACCAGGGACAGTCCAAGGCCACACCCCAAGTGACTTACTTTCTCTAGACACACCCTACTTATCATAGTTATCACCCGGGAGTCCACTCAGCTATCAATGGGTTAATCCAACAAATGGATTGATCTACTGATGATGTCAGAGCCATAATCATTGTCTAAAACCCCCCTCTGAATCTTGCTACATTGAGATCATGCATTCAACACATGAGCTTTTGGGATGAGACATTGTATATCCAAACCATAACACAAGTATGAGCAAGGCAAAGAGAGATTTAATGCCAAAGAGGCAATGTGAGGACTAAAAACAAAAGTTACACTGCTGGCTTTGAAGATGAAAGAAGAGGCCAGGGGCCAAGAAATGTGAACAATGCAGCTCCAGAAAAATGAAAAAGGAAAAAAAAATGGATTTTCCTGTTGCTACTAAAAGGATGTTTTTAATTTTTTGTCTTGGTCCGATGACACTGATTTTCAACTTCTGACCTCCAAAACTGCAAAAGAGTAAATGTGTGCTGTTTTATGCCAACTGTTTGCAGTAATTCATTACAGCAGCAATAGGAAACTAATACAATAGACACGGTATTGGTTAGAGAGTTAAGAGTCCTTGATCTAAGCTCCCTGCATCATCTCTCTAGATGTTAGTTCCCTTTTTATGGTAATATAATAAAATTTCTCAGTACTATAGTTTCATCTAGGCTCAATAACTCATCTCAATATGAGATAACAGTACTCTTCTAGACACTCAGATAAAGTCATAGGCACAGACAGCACTTTAGGAATACGGAGGTACAACAGTAAGAGGTGATCCTCCAGGATGGTTTATCAGAAAAAACAAAGAGAGCCTTTAGAGGAAGAATAGAACCCTCCCTCCTCCAGAAAGCACAGTGCTGGAATAAGCCAAGGCTAGACAAGGGACACCAGCCACGTTTATGACCACTTGACGCCTGGGCTTTGACAGTGTACGCACTGTGCCACCTCCACAGTGCAGTGCACACTCTGAGCTGCCTCCCTAATGCCCAGGTCCCAAGAGAGAGCAGTGAAGCTCAGTTCAACCTCCCATGGAAAATTATAATCTCTCCACCCCACTCCCTCTTCCATTCCTGGCAAATCCTTTTTAGAAAAGTCATCAGCTTTGTTTTTGTTTGTGTTTTTTCTTAATACCAACACATCACTACAGGCCTCAAAGGCATGAAAAACAGTGTGTATCAGGACAAAATCAATTATACAATGTATTCAATATCACATTTTTAGGTAATTCTTGATTAAATATAAGTGATATATTTTTACCAAAATATTTTGCTCTCATATTTAAAGACCCCAATTACAAAAATTCCATAGTACTTAATAAATGACTTACATTTAATGTAAAGAAAAATGTATATGACTGTTGAGGTAAGAATTCTATCCTAGACCTTTCATTCATATAACTAAGCTAACATGCCAGTTAGGTTCCTGTTCTTAGGTTGATTATGAAGCATTCTCTAACTTTCTTAATTTTTTCTTTCTTCTATCACCCTTGGAGTTTGATAAATTTTATCAAAGTGCCTTCATCGTGAAATTAATATTGAGAAGAAATTTACTATGTCATCAAAATATTAGACACCAAATAATGATACACACAAGAAAACATTATTCTATAGCATTATAATATTATTGTGAAAGTCTTATGATTTAAAGTCACAGCTCTTTGTTAGAAAATTAGACTATAAAAATTAAATATGGAGATAATTTTGACTATCTATGTAAAGAAAAGAAAACTTAGATAATGTATATGTTGGTCAGCTTTTCATCGCTGTGAACAAAATCCCTGACAGGAACAACTTGAAGGAGGAAAAGTTTATTTTGGCTCATGATTTCATAAATCCAATCCATGGTGAGCTGTCACCATTGCCGTGGGCCTGAGATGAAGCAGAACATCATGGCAGAAGGGCTCAGTGGAGGAGTGCTACTCCACTCATGGCAATCAGAAAGCAGAGAGAGGGAAGGGGAAGAGGCCAAAGGGAAGATGAGCGCTTCTAGGACATATGCCAGTGACCCACCTCTTCCAGCAATACCTTTCCTGCATATTGTTACCACCCAGTCAGCCCATTCAAATTAGGATGGATTGATTAGGTTCGAGTTCTCCCAATCCAATTATTTCACCCCTACAAATTATAGCATTAACATAGGAGCTTTTGGGGGGAAACTCATATCCAAGGCATGAAGCCTACAATCCTGCAACTCGAGATATCCTCTGATAATAATTTAAAATTTTAATATAATGAAATATAACAGAGTCATATCTATGCTTAAAACTCATAGTTTAATAAACAGATACAAGAAATCATACATCATTCTCAGCTCAGAAGTCCCTCCTTCCCAAAGATAACCATTCTCTTGACTGGTGTGGTATTTATTCCTGGCTTTCCTTTACTTTTGCCATCTACCATGCATCCACACGTGCTATGTTTAGTTTTGTCTATTTAAAAGGTTTGAATAAATGTAAGCACACTATGTATTGTTTTTTTCTTCATGAAGTTTCATTTATTTTTCCAATTCTAAAAGCAGTACATGGTTAAAAAAATTAAAGGAAAATATAAATAAGGGAATTACAAAGAAGAAAGTCAATATCCATTGTCTTATCAGCAAAGATGATCATATTGGCACTGCAGAACATTTTCAGAAATATGTGTATGTATGTGTATGTATGCATGCATTTATGTTGGTTGATTTTATTTTTGTTCTCAGATTTCCCACTGATAGGGATTCTAAGTGTTGAGGTTAAACTGATTTTCTAGTTGGAAGCCAGCTGATTAAATGACATTCTTCTTTATTCTCTTCAGAAGCGAAGGGGGCACCAGGAACATCATTGTTTTCCAAGTACACACTCAGCTGCTACACCCCAGCTCTTAAAAATAGACAGGAAACATGTAGAACTGTCCACATAGCTTCTGTTTCCCTTCCGTGTGCCCCATATTCCCTAGACGTGCAATACAAAGATGGCAGCCACCTCATCTGTTGCCCTCACTGTGGTGCTGGTGGGTGTGGGGCTTTTGAGTCTTGAGTTTCAAAAAACACATTCAAATCTCTCCCCTCCAATGGATGGACCAGGATTACGCTGGTCTGTGGAGTTCTGTGGCATTGGACTCTCCTTGTTTAGGGATTGTTCAAATCAGGGGATACATTAAGCTCCCAAGATGCCATAAATAGAAATTGGATTAGCTTTAAAAAAATCAATGTACCCAAAGCATCTTGGGATGATGTAAAGTTACACACCTAAAGCCTAAGGAGACAAGAGGAGGAGGGAGTCACAGGTGCATTTATTGTTTTATTCAATATTGTATTTGTAAGATTTTTTCATGTTTATGTGTAGTGCAGTTTATCTATTTTCATTGTATCATAGGTTACCATTGTGGAACATACCACAATTTATTTTCCATTCTACTGATAATAAGCACTACTTTATATTCCTTCAATCTTATTTAATAAAAAGAGAATCACACTATAGTATGTTTTATAACTTGCTTTTTTTTAATTAATGTCATAGATATTATTCCATTTCTTTAAATATCCTTCCAACTTATACAATTAAATAGCTATATAGACCCATGTGGACTGCATTTTAAACTTAATTTTTATTTTATACTTAGTTACTCTCCATGTTTTATATGTAATATTTTAATTGCCATCTTTGCCCATATACTCTTCTGAACACCCATGATTATTTCTTTATAATAATTTTTAATAATTGGAATATTTTACTTAAAATAAATTCCTAACATCAAAAAAATGTAGATATGTTCATGGATTTTCACAGATGTTACAAAGTTTCTTTCTAGAAAGCTTATATCTCTACTTTCTCACTAGCAGGCTATAAAGTACCTATTTTTCTGCATTCTGGTCAGCAATGGATATATATTTTTACAACCTTCACAAAATTATAAAGCAAACTGGCCTATATTATTTGAATTTGCATCTCATTGATGGCTGAAACGTTAAATATCTCTTCAACTTTAATAGCCATTTGTTATCAAACACTGTCTTTTAATCTACAAATGGGTCATCCTTTCACAAAACCATCGCTTACACATTAATTCATGAATAACAATTACTTAATAGCTATATTTTCCACACAATATTTATCATTTATATCACTTCAGGCCCTGATGAAATTTCTAAAAAAAAAAAAACACAGTTAAGGCAGCCATCTCTAGGGGAAATGCTAACGATCCCATTGACTCTTAAGCTGAGAAGAAAACTTTCCTACTTCCTACTGGATCAAAATGATGCCATAATAGTGAACGTCACATGGCTTTGTTGGGTCAACCTCTCTGACCTCTGTAGCTGAGTAACTCCCTATGGCTGCTCCGTTCGCTCGCAGCAAAGTCTAGCTCTCATATTGAAAAAAGAGCAAACAGTACTTACAGACAAAAAATTACTCAAAACTACATGGTTTGGGGGGAAGTCTTACTTGGCTCTGTGGGAGGATAAAACTGAAGGTGCTTTGAGCACTCTGATAGGCATTCAGATGGAGTTAACCTCCACCCCCCACCACACAGCTGACATGTTGAATTATGAGAGGTCACACATTCCTCACTAGTTAACCTCCAGTTATGGTAAGCTTTTTCATCACTGTGTCCCTAACACACACACACAAAAAAAAAAAAAAATTTAGAGGAGGAAAAGTTTATTTGGGGATCACAGTTTCAGATGTCTCAGTCCATACATGGCCAACTCCATTGCTCTGGGCCCAAAGTGAGGCAGCAGATCATGGAGGAAGGATGAAAGCTGCTGGGCTCACAGCAGGGTCAGGAAGTTGAGAAAGGGAGAGAGGGAAGAGGCCATAGGGAAGATGTACCCTAGGGCACACCCAAGTGACACACCTCCTCCAGCCATACCCACCCACCTACACCTACCACCAAGTTAGTCTTTTTTAAACTAGGATGGACCAATTACATCACAGCCCCCACAATCCAATCATTAAACCTCTGACTATTCCTACATTGATAGGAGTTTTGGGAGGACATCTCATAGCCAAACCGTAACACCTCCAAATGATTTGTTTTAGAACACTTCTCTACTTTGTATCATTACTTCAGAGGGAACTTTTGCTTGAGAAAATCAGATAATTGGGGAAATAATTGCATGAAATTAATGTCTACAAATTCCATAAATGAAATTAAATCAAGTTCAGACTATGCCAGAAACAATAGTATTTGGTAATCTTATTATTAATAATAAGCACAGAGTTGTGCTTTAAAGAAACTTACCACAGAACAAAGAACACTCCAAGGAATCCTGTGTAATACTTCTTCATTATTAAAAAAAAATTCTTATTTATATAAATTCATTTGGAATTTTGAGCAACATTTCCTGGCTACATTCCTTGGAAAAGTTGATGCCTTTCACTGTGTATCCCATATGATATGCAATACACGATTCTGTTGCATATCCTTTTCAATATTACAAACAATTGTAGATCAACAGGTAATTCTTCAAAGAAAACAATGTCTATGTGATGACCACAATCTTATAGAAGAATCTTTTTTTCTTCCATAAAAGACATCATCATGAGTCATTAACTCATTCTAATATTTTGATTACCACAAGGGAATTATTTTTAATTTATTTTGAATAACGTAAGTTTGGTTTCAATTCCTCAGGTAATTTATAAGACCTTTTTCACACCTAATTTAATAAACAATAGTTTCTTATATCTCAGTTACCACTTAATTTTAAGTGCCTGAAGTAAAAGCTAAGGGGACCTTCTAAAATCAATATTTGCAGAAGAGATTAAAAAAAAAAATCTCTGATTATCAGAGATTGTCCCTACTGGGAGAGGAAGCAGATAATTTATCATCTAAGCCGGAACATGTTTTAGAACTAAAGGGAGCATTTATTATTAATTTAACCATACAATACATATAAACCTGAACGATCACAGACAAGCAGGAAATAGGGTCTCCCTACTCATACTTGACCTTAGGTGAACTCAAGATTTGCAGAATTAAAGCAGAAGACAGTCAGTTTTGACTTCATACTTATCTTTTATTGGAAATTTGTTTCAAAATAACAGAGACTGTTCTTTGTTTTTGTTTTGGTTTGGGGGACTTCTTTGACTGGTTCTCTATTTGGTCACTGAGGTTGGACACTGTGTTGTGCCTGACCAATGGAGAAATGTTTTTCTTACTTATCACATGAAATTAAAATCCTTCCCTTACCTGCAGCACAGGAGACAATGCAAAAAAGAAAAAATACATTTAGATCGAAACAAAAGCAAGCTGTCTTCCCTGGCCTAAAACAAATGACACCAAAATTCTACTCCAAGGTATAAACTTAAGAGAAATAAAAACACGTCCATGCAAAAACTTGAATATAAATGTTCATAGAACCATTACTCATAAGCACCCAAATGTTCAGCAGATTTTAATAATGTAGTATATTCATACAATGGAATATTAGCCATAAAAGCAAAAAAGTATGGATACATGCTGCAACATGGAGGAACCATGAAAATGTTATGGTTGTAAAGAAATCCAGACATAAGTCAGATATTAGGTAAACTAATGTCCATATTAGGTAAACTCACAGAGACCAAAATTAAATTCTTAGTTTTCAATACTTAGGACAACAAGAGATTAGGAGTGACTGATAATGGCTGTAGAATTTCTTCTTAGAGTGATGAAAATATTCTGGAATTAAATACTTTTTAATAGATAGTTAACTTTGTGAATAAAATAAAAGCAACAAAATTGGACATTTTTAAGTGATGACTTTCATGGTATGTGAATGATCTCATTAAAAAGTAAATTCTGCCCTCAAAGTTTTTAAGAAAACAACTCCTGGGTTTTTTTGTGTGTGTAATGATCAAGACTGGTAAATAAATAAAACACAACAATATCACATATGCTTTAATAGTACTCCATACCAGGTGGTGGGGATAAAGGAGTTGGTCACAGAAAACAGACTGGAAAGCTCTATGATGTGGCTGGGTAACATTGAAGAGCTCCAGGAAGGAGGGAAGCATGAACTGAGTGTTGATAGGTGAGCAGACACATAAAGTAGTGAAATGGTATCTTTTAGGAAGAAAGAGTATCTTAAATATCACGGACATATATTTACAGCAGCTTATGCAATGAGACAAGAGTGGAGAAGTTGTCAGACCTGAAAGTCTGAGTGACATTGTGGTTGTAATGAAGAAATAAAATGACCACATATGAATATTCGAAAGATTTTTTTCTTCCAGAAATGAGAAAAATGGCAACAGAAAGCCAACTGGAGACCATTTTCTACAGCAGTAAGTCATCAGGAGATGCTGCTGCTTTGTACTGCGGCAGGGGCTTTAGAAGAGGGAGAGTCTGCTCTAGGGGTGGAGATGGGAAGGATGGTGCTGCTCCTGTAATCAGCAAATTGGGGACTGAGACAGGAGAATCTTAAGTTGGTGACCAGCCTTGGCAACTTAGTGAAGCCCTGTCCCAAAATAAAAAAAAAAAATTTAAAAAGGATTAGGGAGGTAGCTCAGTTAGTGATACATCACCCTTGGGTTAAATCCCCAATACCTATCCCCCCCAAAGTAGGAGAGTCCACAGACAGCAAGGATAGAAATGATAAATCACAGTTGCCGATTGAATGGACATGGGTAGGATGTGGAAACTCAACATGATACAGGAAAATTCCTGAAGACTTTTGGTAACTACAATCTATTTGAAATAATTGAGACAAGGAAAAGGGTCTAAAAATTTTAAATTTGAAAATTTATTTTATGTGTACTTTTTTTTAATGCTCTTCTAGTTTATTTTCCCTATTATCACCAGCCTGTATGTTGCTCCGTATTCTGTTGAATTCTTTCTATATTAATACAATGCCCGACAAGACTTCAAATTGTGATTTAATATCTAAAATATTGTATTAAACCTAAAGTACTGATGTGTGTTTTTAAATGAACACCTGTGAATAGATTAAAATATCCACTGTGAAAATAAAAGCTGTTCATAGCTGAGGCATTTAAATTGGTTGTGATCATTACTAAAATCTGTACGGTAGACAGTAGTAAAAATATGTCATCTTGGAAATGATGTCAAAATTGCTTTTTTAACTGATCAGACAATTGGAGGAAAACACTCTACAGAGTATGTTAACTTTAATAAAATATGGCAACACATCAAGGTGAGGAACATTTGTTAGCGTGTGATGAAGTGAGACCTCGTCACCCCTTTCTGCTCACAGCTCATGTTTCAAGAACCAAGAAAGACAAGGTGAGAGAAAGTGAGGGGTGAACTTGGAGGATATCTTAACTTTGGTGCATTTCATCCTTCTTTAGTGTCCTCTGATTCCACCTTCATCTGTCTTCCTTTTTTTCAGGTACATTCAGAGAGGTGACAAGGTAGAGTCTTAAGACAGGGCCCTGGTAAAAATGTATATGATCCTGAAAAAATGGTGAAATTAAAGCAAGATGGTCAAGCTCCTTGACTTATGTAAAGTTTGTTCACACCTGCCTTGCTCTCCTTTGAACCTGATAGTGCGTGGATTTCTTAATGATGTGTAAATTAACAGGACTTTATCAAAGACACAATAAGTTGATGGTCAATGCAAACAGAACTGAGAAAATTCTAGAATTTCAGAAGAAATGTAATATTCTGTATCATATATATCTAGAACAAATATTTAAACAAACAAACAAAAAACACACAACTAGTTAAAACAAGTCCATTTCTTCTGCGTAATCACTCTGAGGCAGTATTGAAATTAGATATTCCCAATTAACCTCTTCAATATTTAACCTCCCTTCCTTAGATGAATAAAGGAAAGAAAGATCTTTAGTTTTCACTGCAGCAGATACCAAGATCATTATAATTTGGAGAATATGCCAGTGGAAATCTCTCATTATGGTTTCCAGCACATACATAATGAAAGGGACGTTTGAGTTAGGGTATTAGAAAAGTGATTTTTAATTTTAATCATATCTCATAGAAATGTTCTGAGAGATGTTGAGAGCCAGGAGTGGAAGGTGGGTAAGTTAATTCCAGAGTCATTTTGGATTATCAGCCATGTAGAAATGAGTTCACCCAGAAATGAATGTAAGCGAGAAGCAAATTTAAGATAGAAGGCTGGGGATGCAGCTCAGTAGTAGAGTGCTCACCTGGCATGGGAGAACCCCCCAGGGTGTCATCCCAGCACTGCCAAATTAATAGTTAGGTAGAGTGCTCCAGGGCATCACTATGAAAGAACTAACAGAAGATAACATGGAGAGCGGGTTAGCTATTTAGAAAACCCCAAAGCAGGGTATCTTAGAAGTCAAGTGAAGTGGGTTTGTGTCACTTTTTTCTTCCTTGTGGGCTGACTGTCCAGAATGTGAACCGCCTCCCGTTCAGTGTTTGGAGAAGGTATGACTGCATGAGTCCTGCTGGTTGGTAGCATCTAGCATAGGGGAGCTATTAATTTATTAATAGCTATTAATTTATTAATAATTTATTACTATTAATTTTCTCTCCCAATCCTGGTAGCAAGGCTAGAAACAATGACCTATTATTCTTAGCAAACCAGAAGTTTCCAAACAAGATTGTGGATTGGGAGCCAGTATCACAGAGGAGCAGGCACAGGTTAAACTTCCTCCCTGGAGGGCTGTGTCCCTGGCAGCAGTGGGGATAGCAGCACTGCCTATAGCCCTGTCCCAGAGGCAGCACCTGGGCTGAGATTGGAACTACCCAATCCTGGCAGTTCCTAGCATTTTCTAAGACTGTTTTTGAGACTTGCCATTGACCCTCTGAGCCACTCATATCCTTCCAAAGAATTCCTTCTCTGTTTCTGTGTTCAAAAATAGTGTAGAATTTTTAAATGGTGATAGAAGCTAACCATGAGCTCTTCTATGTGCAGGATCCTGTGTGATTGCACAGGTCACATACTTATGAAGCCAGCCCTGGTGGAACATCACAAAAAGAAAGGCATTTGCTGATATTAATCAGGTCATGGGAGGAAAAAAATCCCTGAGTGGGTTTATGTCTTGACAATTTGTGTGTGTGTATGTGTATGTGTGTGTGTGTGATTGTTACCTAATGAATATGACAATCAGAATCAAACTATCAGTTAGAGCCAATTCAAACCTAATTGAATTACCAGGATGCTAGGAAGGCTTGGCAGAATTTGCTGTGTCTTCACAAAATAAAGGTTTTTCTTTTGTGCACACATTTCAGTTGGGAAGTTCTTGGATATGATATGTGAACTTTGAGATAGAGAGATAAATGTGAGTCGAAGGTATTTTAAAAGGGCCAACCCTAACTCCAACTGTGAGAGAATCATTTATCCCACCACTGAGATGACTATGCATCCATGGCATGGCCACATAGCTGCTGTAAACACTGTTCATGGTCCTTTCCAGAAATTCTGAATCTGTTACTGCCCAACACACTCTTCCAAAGTGCAAAGAAGGGTCAACTAGTTGACTTGCTTTATTAGGGAAGGCTCTCTATTAAAATTTTTCTCCTAGTAAAACTGTTCAGCTTTGATAGGTCTGCCAATAAATTTTGTGTCTAAGCTTAAGATTCCATGAGCATTTGTATTCAGTTGAAGAAAAAATCTTACAAAGTAGATAACTAAGAAATTCTGATACCAATGCCCCAGATCATCTGGGCTGGCAGCGTGTTGACCATGCCTTGGAACTATGCCCTGACTGGAAGATACACCAGCTGACCAGAGAAGTGCCGGGAAATGGGTGACTGTCTAACAATGGGGTCACAGATGCTATCATTATGCATTCTGTGTCAAAAAAACAAGGCCTTCTGTTTAGCCATCAGATATTTTTAGACCATGTCTCACAATCTTTATGTTAGTGGAAAGGACAATGAAGGAAATCTGCAGAAGTCTGTGGCATGTCAAAGACAGTGGTAGGTCAGATTATCCTTGTCATGACATGGAAACAGCTTTTGCCATGTACATAGACTTTCAACACAGCTTCACAGCTTAGCAGACACACCCAAAGAAACAAGTCCTGCTTTGCAATCAGAAACATGATAAAATTGCCACTCCTTGGCCCACTGGTGGAGCTATTGGGATTTCCAGCTCAGAACAGAAAGATTGCTTCCGCACACACTTGGCCTTTTTCTCTCTCTCATACTTCACTGAGTGGGTGTTGGTTCATTCAAATAAGTATATAATTTAAAGCAGCTGTTATTTCATAGGTGACTGGAAGTCCTAATATTCTTTGCAAAACATGCAAAATTAGCTGAGTCCACAAAATTCAATATCCACTTTTTCATCTTCATCCTTCTTAACAAAGAAGGATTTAACTAATTAATTAAATAAATAAATATCTTAATGGAATATCTAGTACATGATAGGCATCATACTACCAAATACTAACTCATTTTCCTATATTCATTTAATCCTTCCAACATTCTATGGACTAAATATTCTAACATTCAAAAATATGCAAACGAATATAGAAAAGATATGTGATTGATCTAAAGTCAGACTAGTGAATGGAAATGTTCAGATTCAAGCCCAATTCCTCAGGCTCTTAAAGGTGTTTTCTGTTACCTCCAACATTCATGGAGTATCTCATATGTAATAGGAAATGAGAAAACAATCATTATGAAAAGATATTCTATGCTTCAAAGAGTTTTTATAATAGTGTGAAAGAGACAAAGAACAATAATAAATCTACATACATGATTCTTGACAAAAACGTAAATGCAATTAAATAGAGAAAAACTGTCTTTTCAACAAATGGTTCTGGAACAATTAGATATTCACTTGCAAAAATTAAGAAAGAACCTCAACTCATACCTCACCCTGTATAGAAAACTCATTCAAAATGGATCTTAGACAAATTTAAAACCAAAAAGTATAAAACTTCCAGGGCAGAGGTGGGGCAGGAAAAAGGCTTTTTGTAACTTGGTTTAAACAAAGTTTCCTTAGATACAATATCAAAAACCCAATCTATTTTTTTTAAATTATAAATAAGACTTCACCAAAATTAAAAATTTCAGCTATTCAAAAAGTAATATGAAACCAACTTAAGTATCCATCAACAGATGAATAGATTTTTTAAAATGTAGTATATATACACAATGGAGTTTTATTCAGCCATAAAGGAAAATAAAATTATGTCATTTGCAGGAAAATGTATGAAACTAGAGATCATTATGTCAAGCAAAATAAGTCAAACTCAGAAGGTTAAGGTTTGTATGTTTTCTGTCATATACAAGAGCTAGAGAGAAATAAAAGAAAATAAAAGTGGGGTGGGGCATCTCATGAAAATAAAAGGGAGATCATCAGTAAAGGAAAGGGATAAAGTGGTGGGAGGCAGAGAGGCAGGGGGAAGTGCTGGGGGGGTGATATTGGCCAAATTGTATTGTTAAGTTATGTGCATGTGTGAATATGCAACAGCAAATCCCATCATTCTATACAACTGCAAAATACACCAATAAAAATGTGGAGGGAAAAGTAGCATTTAGGAAATGAAAAGTTCAGTCACAGATGGGGAGAAAGTTATAAAACACACATCTGACAAACAACTTGTTAAAAATAAGTGGGAAACTATTTGATAGAAACATCATGAAAAAGATATACGGATATAAAATAAGTGCATGAAAGATACTCATGCCATTAATCATTAGAAAAATTAAAATCACCATGATATGTCACTACAAACCTTTTAGAATGGATACTTTAATTTTTTCTAATAATTATAAAGAAGTTCTAGAAAACAATTTGGAAGTTTCTTATAAAGCTAAACAACATGCTATGACTCAAGAATCACATCCTAGGCCTTAACCCAGAGGAATGAAAATTTAGGCTTTCACAGCACCTGTATATAAATACCTGTTACATATTTATTCATGATCTCCAAAACTAAAAATATCAATGTCCATCAACCAACTGGTGAATGGATAAATAAGTCTTAGTACACTCTTAGAGTAGAATATTACTCATCAATAAAATTAGCAAAGCACAGATGTGATCCGTGACTACATGAATCTCAAAAACATTGGAATAGGTAAAAGAAGTCATATTTTTAAAACTGAGATGTGAGTTCATTTATAAGACATTCTAGAAAATGAGATACTATAGGGAACAGCAAATAAATTAGCAGTTTCCACTGGCTGTGTATGGGAAACCTGCTCACTACAAAGAGCCACATTTTGGGATGATGAATACACCCTCCATCTCAATTTTGGTAGTTGATCAAACATTGTAGAAGTATATACAGAAAAGGGGTGAATTTTAGCATATGTTAATGGTACTTGAACAAACCTGACTTTAAAAAATTCAGCATCTCTAACACTAAAGCCGTTCTCTCTCTCACTCAGCCTTGTTCCTCAGTGAAAAGCTCTACTCCCTGTCCTCCATCTTCCACTGATGGCTCTTTCATCTCTTACTCCTGGTTACTCCTGGCATGCGGTCAGCTTTGATGCCTAGAACATCCTGTTTATGTTTCTCGGAGATGTTTCTTCTTCTCATTCCAGTTACCACTGCTGTGTTGGTTGCTTCAACATTTTTGATCTAAGTCCTATGCTGACTTCATGCCAAGTTTCTTTTGGGGAATCCCACTCTGCATCAATCAGTCTCCCCGGGGCTCTCCCCTAAATGATCTTTGTAAAACATAACCTTCATCAAGGATATCCTATCTTCAAAATCTTTAAAATTTTCCTACAGTAGTGTGTTAGTCAGCTTTTTCACTGCTGTGACTGAAAGACTTGAACAGTACAATTTTAGGGGAGAAAAAGTTTATTTTGGGGCTCACAGTTTCAGAGGTCTCAGTCCATAGACAGCAGGCTCCATTCCTCTGGCCTCAAGGTGAGGCTGAACATCATGGCAGAAGAGTATGGTAGAGTGAAGTGGCTCACATAATGATTAGTCAGCAGAGAAAGAGAGAGAGAGAGAGAGAGAGAGAGAGAGACTCACTCCACTCACCAGATACAAAATGTATACCCCAAATGCATACCCCCAAAGACCCACCTTCTCCAGCCACACCCTACCACCTTCAATTTCCACACAGTTAATCCCATCGCAGGATTAATTTGCTGATTGCATTAAGGCTCTCATAACCCAACCATTTTTTCTCTAAACCTTCTCTCATTGTCTTACCCATCAGCTTTTGGAGGACATCTCACATCCAAACTATAATAAGTAGAAAGTCCAAGATTCTTCACAATAAACATAAGCCCTTTCTGGTGTACCCTCTGCCACTCCAACAGGCATATTTTATGTCCCATCCATACTGTCACTCACTTTCCAGTTCTGAATGTGCCTCATTATTTTTTCTCCTCTGTATCTTTGAAAAGATTTTGGTCTTTTGTCTGAAAAGCTTTTAAAAAAATTGTACCTCTAGCCAGACCTTCTCATTCACTGTGACACTCCTGAGATGCCATTGGCTCAATGGAAACTCTATTATTGATTTCAGGTTAAGAGTTGGGTGCTCCAATATCAATGTGCTTGACACTTAACAAGGAAACTCACCTTCCTGCCTTGCAATTTTGCATAGATCTGGCTAGCCCAATAAACTAGGTGCTTCTTAAAGTGGTTATGAATGACACACTTTGAATCCTCTGCAACTTGAGGCTTTTTGGGAAATATCTTTCAGAAAATTAAGCAAATAAACATAAACATATCACAAATTCAGTGTCAGGAAAATAAAAAAAAAACATTGCTTGAACAGTTTACCCTTGTGATCTATATCTCTTGGTATTTTGTCTCTGGGTAGACTAGATTTTAAGAAACACATTGCTTAAGGAAAAACTTGAGACAAATGAAATTTAACAGTGTTTATCTGAGTAAAGAGCAATTCATGAATCAGGCAGCACTCAGAACTAGAGGAGGTTAAGAAACCTCCACTCTACAACAGTTAGCAGTGGTTATTTCTAGACAGAACAAGGAGGTAATATAACTTGATTGGTTACAGATAGGCATTTGCCTTATTTGGATCTGATCAGTTAGATGCTTGTGATTGGTGGACACTTGACTGCTTGTTATATCCCTGAGTTAGGTTTTCAGCTTTTTAATATACTAAGGTAGGTGTAGTCATTAATAAAAAAAACTCAAGAGAGAAAATCAGGCCAAATTTAATTTAATAATGGGCATCAGCAATGGAACAAGATGGTTAAAACAAATCCCTAGGGTTATAAAAGAGTAGCGATTTCAAACCAGGCATAATCTATAAAGCAGAGCAATTGCAAGAAAAATACAAGGATTAGTAAGTTCATCTTCCTATATTTAAAGTCCTCAGTAAAAGTTTTAGGGGGAGGTTAGCATTATTCCTAGATGACTCCTATGCCTAAATGAGACCAAACTAGTTTCTGAGCTTGCTTGCTATTTGTGGAACTGGTAGATGCTATAAAGAGATTCTGTGGCATGCATCTTTATTCTTTATGCCCTAATAAGCATGAGGTTTTGCTTTTTTGGGACTGAAAGTGGGACATATTTTCAGTCTGTGCTTCCATGGCTGTGCATTGAGGAGGAGAGCAGAGAGGAAGAGAATTGGTGCATGGTATACCATCTGAATCTCTACTCAGCTTGCAACACTGGTTTTCCCCTACTAGAGAAAAGAGGGACAAACACTGACCAAAGTATAGTCAAACAAAGTCATGATGTCCCTCTGCACAGAGAACTACTTCAGTGCCCAAGAGAATGCAGTCACAATGGGGAAAGGAAAGGCTGTTTAGTCCACCAATATGAGCAGAGACCACAGGAATCAAACAGAGCAATGTGGACAAATTTATATAACTGAAAATAAAATAAATGTTTCACACTCAGAAGTTCTCTGTTTGGTCATTTGTTCATGTGAGAGGGAGGCCCTAATTAGGAAATGTTAATGCACAATAGAAGGGTTTTGCTATACTTTGTTCATCTTAATCATTTTCTTCTTTATTTCCAGAATTAGGGAACATCTTCTCTCATTTGGGGATTGCTATTTCAATTCATTTTCAGTCATTTTACTTTCATAGTTGCTGGAAATGAATTCAAAATTACAAAAACTATAGATTATTCATTTTCAACTAACTCATTGTTTAAAACAAATTGTTGTTCCATGTAGCTTGCGGGATTTTAATCAAATTATATTTTGTCAAGTTAAAGTTGGTGAAATTGCTTTGTATAAATGGTTTCAGAGCAAACTGATTAGCAATGAATTGCTCAAGGTCCTCTTCATGGCCCCTGATGAAGTGCTGCAGAGCCCAATGAGTAGATGCATAAGTCAAGCAACATTATCAGAAATGGCACTGGCAGCAGGGTAGTGAGGAAAGCCACCCACAGAGAGCAAACCAACCAAAACGCAGAAATGGAAATGGCCTTATTCCTTTCTACTTCCAGGAAACCACCTTGGGACTCTCAGAAAAATATCTGAGTCTATATTAAATAAAGTGTGTTGGTTAATCCTGATTGTCACCTTGACTGGGTTGAAAGATGCCAAGAAAATAGGTATGGCACACTTCTGGATATGTCATGAGGATGTTGGCAGAGATGATTGGCATGTGGGTCAGTGAAATAAGGGAGGAAGACAACCCTGGATGTTAGTGGCACCATCCAATAGGTTCGGGACCCAGATGAAGCAAAAAGTGGAAGGGGAAGCTGGCATATAGGTACATGTGTGACTCTTCCTAAGTAGGTCCATGTTTTGCTGCTGCCATCACCTGCAGATATCAGACTCTAGTTTCTACAGCCTTTGAGCACAGACTCTCCAGTGACTCTCTCCTTCAGTCTCAGACTGGAGCCACATCATTTGTCCCTCTTCTCTGGTTGCCCACTTCCTGGAATAAGAAACTACTGGTTTCTCCAGCTCTCCAGCCTGCATATAGCTATCATGGAATTGAATGATCCTTCTGGTCATGTAAGCCAAACTAATAAATCCTTCTTATAATTACATGTACATTCCACTGGTTCTGTTCCTCTAGAGAACTTTGGCTCCAACAGTTGGTGATGTTCTCATTTTTGTTCCCTCTTCTATCACAGTGGGTATTCTGGGCAAAGCTGGTATATAATCTACAGGGTCTAGTGCAAAATAAAGATCCAGGCCCCTTTTTCAAAAAGGTACTATAATCTATAGGGGCTTGGGGGTTTTTTGTTTGTTTGTTTATTTGTTTGTTTTTCCTTTTTCCATAGTACTTCAATTTGTCATGGTGATTTTTATTTGCTATCTAATGTCATTCTAACTAAAGAAAAATTGAAAGTTGACACTATTAGCATGGATTTTTGCCATTGTTACTTTTTTCATACCAAGCCAGTTTTAAATGCAAATATAAAAATTTGTATTGGAATCAGCAAAATTGCACAATTTGCATTTCATAGCTTATATATATGCATGTGTTCTTTGTTCTTACCAGAACAGTGGAAAAGTTGTACAAAACTAACTCAATTATTGTTTTACTTACAGATGCATGTACATTCTTCAAAGAGTCTCTACCTTCTATTATTGATAAGTCAGAAGGACTGGGAGGAAAAAAAATTACCCTATCTTTTTTCTCTTCTTCTGTATCATCATTTTCATAAGTGGTTGATTTATGGAGGAAAGTAACACAAAGAAGAAAGAAAGATGATACGTTTATTTAGTGTCTACAGTTGTGAGACTCACTGCCTCCTCTTCACATTTGGAACAAGTTTTGTTTTCCAACAGGAAGAATGATCTCTCAGACATATCAACTCACTGTAGCTGACTCAAATCTGTGCAGAAGGAAGAACAGACAAAAGATCCAAGGAACAGACTGAAGAGATTTCAGAAAAACAGCCCAAAATTGAAACAACGTAAATGCTTCTCAACAGAAGAGACAAATTGTTGTACTTTTATGTAATGGAATATTACTGATAAAGAGGAACAAACTTTTGATACAGACATCAATAGGGTAAATCTCAAGAATAATATGTTGAACAAAGGAGGCCAAAGACAAAAGCAGATATCAAGTGAGTCATATTTTATGAGGTTCTAGATAAAAAATGTCAGACTCAATATATAAAGCAAAATATCCGAATATTGGTTCCTTTGGAGGGGCTGAGGCATGACCAGAAAATGACCTAAGCAACCTTCTGAGGTGCTGGATGTGCTTTTACCTGACAAGGCTGTGGACTCCATGTGCATATGCTTTTATCAAAACTTGTCAGCGCACTTAGGATCTCTAAATTTCACTCTGTATAAATAATAACTTGAAGTTACTTGATATTTCTCTTTCCAAAACATGGCTCTTGTTGTGTCTTTTTAAAGTAAATTTTAAAATCAGATTGTCAAATGTCACAAGGATTATATGAGATTGGGACTGGGAAAGCACTCAATTAGTGGATCTATTTAGGAGAAAAGACATCCTTACTAAATTATGTCACCCCTGGGATTATTTTTCTTGCCCTTATGGTTTTTCTTACATTAATTTCATTAAAGTTATCTCTGTGGGGAACTTCCACATTGTTGTTAGGTTTACATCTATCTTATTTAGAGATTGGCTTATTTGCACGTGTGAATTGAGTTCCTTTATTTAATTTTTTACAATTATTGTTCAAAAAAAGAAAATAATAGTTTTCTTGATGTGGCCGCCTCATTGAATTAGATTATCAATTCTAATAGTTTTAAGCTCATTCTGTAGATTTTCTTCAGTTCTAATATCTGCCAACAATGATAATCTTTTCCTAATATTACATGTTACTGTTATTTATTTTTATATTATACAGATAGACTGATTACACTATTTGTACATAGTTAAGCAGCAATGTTACAAGATGCCATCCCTGTCTTGTTTAGGAGAGTAACTTTATTATTTCACTATTGGGATATTTGCTCTGAGTATTTAACACAAGAACATATATTAGGTTAGGAAATTTTTTTTGTAATTTTTATAAAGACTATCTTTGGTTTTAATATTAGTTTGATGAACTAATAAATTTTAATAAACTATAACTATCAGAATGCTCACATTTATTATTTTCCTTAATGTACTAACATGATCATCTACAGTGATGAATACTCTATTGACACATTTTTTAATTATAGAAATAATCTCTACTTTTTGACAATATATTATTCTTTCAAAATGTGGTAGCTTCCTTTTGTTAATATTTTACTTAGAAATTTTCCATTGATTTTTATAGTTTTGAATCCTGTTTGATTTCCATTTTTCCTCTCAAATGTATTTGGCTTTGATATCAAGGCTATCAATTGACTATGGGAAACTGCCAATTCCTCTTTTTGAAAGAGTTGAAATATTGGAAAAAGATATGGCACAACATGCTCATAGAATTATCTGGGCATCATACCTTTGTTAGCAGTTAGCCTCTGTTTAATTTCCCTGGTGATTATTAGCCTCTACTTAAAAAAATTTTTTTTAAACTCCTTTTCATCTTATAGTAGTAAATCTTTCATTTCATCTAGATTTTCAAATCTATTTGAATGTAGTTGAAAGGGTATGATTATATGCTTTTCTCATCTGTAATCTTATTGCTGTTGTTTTCCACTATTTTCTAGAAAGTTTTGCCAATGTTTAGTCTAATTTGTCTTTCAGAAAAACTATTTGGCTTTATTTTTTTCTTGATAAATCCACTTTTACCTATATTACATGTTTCTTTCTACTTTTTTGTTTTGTTTTTACTTTTCTTATTTATTGAACTGAAAATATAGGTAATAAATTATCAACCTGTTTTAATCTAGGAAATGCACTATAAGATTTTGAATTTCCCCTTGAGCATTCCTTTGGCTACATTTCATGGATTTTAATAAGGGCCATTCTTTTTTATATAATTGATATTTCATTTCTCCATCTCAAGAGGTTCTTAGAAGATTATTTTTAAGTTCTCAAGTGATTAGATAAAGGAGTCTTATTTCATTATTACCATATATTTACATTAGTAGATATTAGTACATTTCATATTTACTAATATTTAATGGTGGTCACAAAACATGAATTTTATGATTTGTAACCACAAGATTTATATTGTCTTTGTGGCATAGTATTTGTGAAGGGTTTTTATGACTGTCTCATGTTTGAAAGGATTTACATGAACCATTCCTGAGAAATATACTTCCATATATAATTCAATTTATTATTGAATTATTCAAATTCTCTATGTTTTGCATAACTTTATTTTTCATTTTCTGGATCTATAAGATATGTACTAAAATATCCCACAATAAACTTTAATTTGATAAATCCTCCATAAATTTCAAGCATTTTTCCTTTTTCCATTTCAAAGCTATGTTATAAAGATATTAAATGTGTATCAGCTATTCGTACATTCTTGGTAGATTTTTAATTTATCAATATAAAATATGATTTTCATTTGAATTTTTCTGGCATTCGACTTTTGATCTACTTTCATCATTTTATTTTTGTCTGATACATCTTCATTCATTCCTTTCAAATATTCTGCTACATATTTTAGAGATACCTTTTATTAATATCACATATTTGGGGGATTTTTAGGTTTTTTTCAGTTTTTTAGGTTTTTTTGCCTTTTCACATTTATCATGTGAACTCTTTGATTCCCTATATTTTATTCTTCAGAAATGTGTTTCTTTTCCACTTCATATTCTCACTGGAAATGGATTTTTCAATGTTGTTCCATGATTTTTTTTTCAGCATATCTTTTTCAGCATACAAACAAAATTTATTTGAAATCCCTTTGATTTTTTTCTATACAATGGTTCGGATTAGCCTTTAAAGCTACTGAATGAAACAAACTCTGTATAGCAAATATGGGCATATGCACATATCCAAGGCCATCACTACTAATAAATCAAATTTATACAATAAAATCTGGTAGTACCAAGGATTCACACAATTATACTCTAAGATTAGAGAGTTCTTTTTTATCTAATACATGGAATCTCCCCTCAAACTCTGTGATCAGGCAATATGAATGACTTTCAGCTTTTGATTTTTTTCTTAATCTATGCTTTCTTTGTATTGATTTATTTTTTTAAATACATGACAGCAGAATGTATTATAATTCTTATTACACATATAGAGCACAATTTTCATGTCTTTGTATACAGTATGTTCATGATAATTCATGTCTTTATACATGTACTTGGTTTTTTTTTTGCATTACAATTCTTATAACATATATATATATATACCATATTTTTTATCTCTGTTTGTATATAAGTAGGTTGACACCCAATTCATGTCTTCATACATGTACTTTGGATAATGATGTCCATCACATCCCACCATCCTTGCTAATTCCCTACCTCCTCCCTTTCCCTCCCTCTTCTCTTCCTTATCTAGAATTCATCTATTCGTCCCATTTTTCCCCTCTCTACCCCATTATGAGTCAGCCTATTTATATGAGAGAAAACATTCAGCATTTGTTTTTTGGGATTGGCTAAGTTCATTTAGCATTTCTCCAACACCATCCATTTACCTGCAAATGCCATGGTTTTATTCTCTTTTATTGCTGAGTAATATTCCATTATGTATATATGCCACATTTTTTTATCCATTTATCCACTGAAGGGCATCTAGGTTGGCTCCACAGTTTAGCTATTGTGAATTGTGCTGCTATAAACATTGATGTGGCTGTGTCCTTGTAGTATGCTGTTTTTAAGTCTTTGAGTATAGGCCGAGGACATGGATAGCTGGTCAAATGGTGGTTCCATTCCCAGATTTCCAAGGAATCTCCATAATGCTTTCCATATTGGCTGCACCAATTGCAGTCCCACCAGCAATGTATGAGTCAACCTTTTTCCCCACATCCTCACCAACACTTACTGTTGTCTGTCTTCATAATAGCTGTCATTCTGACTGGAGTGAGATGATATCTTAGAGTAGTTTTGATTTGCATTTCTCTGATTGCTACAGATGATGAGCATTTTTTAAAATATTTGTTGATTGATTGTATATCCTCTTCTGAGAAGTGTCTGTTCAGGTCCTTGGCCCATTTGTTGATTGGGTTATTTGTTCTTTAGGTGCTTAGCTTTTTGTGTTCTTTATATACCCTAGAGATTAGTGCTCTATCCGATGTGTGAGGGGTAAAGATTTGCTTCCAGGATGTAGGCTCTCTGTTCATCTCATAGATTGTTTCTTTTGCTGAGAAAAACTTTTTAGTTTGATTCCATCCATTTATTGATTCTTGGTTTTAATTCTTGCACTATAGGAGTCCTATTAAGGAAGTTGGGGCCTAATCCCACATGATGAAGATTAGGGCCTACTTTTTCTTCTATTAGATGCAGAGTCTCTGGTTTAATTCCTAGGTCCTTGGTCCATTTTGAGTTAAATTTTGTGCATGGTGAGAGATATGGGTTTAATTTCATTTTGTTGCATATGGATTTCCAGTTTTCCCAGCACCATTTGTTGAAAATGCTATCTATTCTCCAGTGCATGTTTTTGGCACTTTTGTCTAATATAAGATATTTGTAATTTTGTGGGTTAGTTTCTGTGTCCTCTATTCTGTTCCATTGGTCTACCAGTCTGTTTTGGTGCCAATACCATGCTGTTTTTTGTTACTATTACTCTGTAGTATAGTTTAAGGTCTGGTATAATGATGCCACCTGCTTTACTCTTCTTGCTAAAGATTGCTTTAGCTATTCTGGGTCTATTATTTTTCTAGATAAATTTCATGATTTCTTTTTCTATTTCTATGAGGAATGCCACTTGGATTTTGATCAGAGTTGCATTAATCTGTATAGTGCTTTTGGTAGTATGGTCATTTTGATAATATTAATTCTGCCTATCCAAGAGCAAGGTAGATCTTTCCTTCTTCTAAGGTCTTTTTTGATTTCTCTCTTTAGGGTTTTGTAGTTTTCATTGTATAGATCTTTTACTTCTTTCATTCAGTTGATTTCCAAGTATTTTTTTTGAGGTTATATAAATGGGGTAATTTTCCTCATTTCCTTCTCAGAGACTTTGTCACTGATACATAGAAATGCCTTTGATTTATAGGTGTTGATTTTATAACCTGCTACTTTGATGAATTCATTTACTAGTTCTAGAAGTTTTCTGGTGGAGTTTTTTGGGTCTTCTAGGTATAAAATAATATTGTCAGCAAATAGAGCTAATTTAAGTTCTTGTTTTCTTATACATATCCCTTTGATTTCTTTGATCTGTCTAATTGCTCTGGCCAGTGTTTCAAGAACTATGTTGAATAGAAGTGGTGAAAGAGGGCATCTCTGTCTTGTTCCAGTTTTTAGAGGGAATGCCTTCAATTTTTCTCCGTTTAGAATGATGTTGGCCTGAGGCTTATCATAGATAGCCTCTACGATGTTGCTGTTATCCCTAGTTTTTCTAATGGTTTGAACATAAAGGGGTGCTGTATTTTGTCAAATGCTTTTTCTGCATCTATTGAGATGATTATATGATTCTTATTTTTAAGTCTATTGATGTGATAAATTACATTTATTGATTTCTGTATGTTAAATCAACCTTGCATCCCTGGGATGAATCCCTCTTGATCATGGTGTACAATTTTTTTTGATATGTTTTGTATATGATTTGCCAGAATTTTATTGAGAATTTTTACATCTATGTTCATTAGAGATATTGGTCTGAAGTTTTCTTTCTTTGTTGTGTCTTTGCCTAGTTTTGGGATCAGGGTAATATTGGCCTCATAGAATGAGTTTGGAATTACTGCTTCTTTTTCTATTTCCTGAAATAAATTGAAGAATATTGGTATTAGTTCTTTTTTAAAGGTCTTGTAGAACTCGGCTGTGTATCCATCCAGTCCTGGACTTTTCGTGGTTGGTAAGCTTTTGATGGCTTCTTCTATTTCCTCACTTGATATTGGTCTGTTTAAATTGTGTATATCTTCCTGACTCAATCTGGACAAATCATATGACTTAAGAAATTTGTCGATGCCTTCAATGTCTTCTATTTTATTGGAGTATAAAATTTCAAAATAATTTCTAATTATCCTCTGTATTTCTGTACTGTCTGTTGTGATATTACCTTTGTCATCATGTATGCTGTTAATTTGAGTTTTATCTCTCCTCTTTGTTAGCGTGGCTAAGGGTCTGTCAATTTTATTCATTTTTTCAAGGAACCAACTTTTTGTTTTGTCAATTATTTTAATTGTTTCTTTTGTTTCGATTTCATTGATTTCAGCTCTAATTTTAATTATTTCTTGCCTTCTACTGCTTTTGCTGCTGGTTTGTTCTTCTTTTTCTAGGGCTTTGAGGTGTAGTGTGAGGTCATTTATTTGTTGACTTTTTATTCTTTTTAGGAATGAACTCCATGCAATGAATTTTCCTCTTAGTACTGCTTTCATAGTGTCCCAGAGATTTTGATATGTTGTATCTATATACTCATTTACCTCTAAGAATTTTTAGTCTCCTCCTTGATGTCTTCTGAGACCCATTGTTCATTTAGTAGCATATTGTTTAGTCTTCAGGTGATGGAGAAATTTTTATTTTTTATTTGTCATTGATTTCCAATTTTATTCCATTATGATCTGATAAAATGCATGGTAGTATCTCTACTCTTTTGTATTTGCTAAGAGTTGCTTGGTGGCATAGTATATGGTTTATTTTAGAGATGGATCCATGTATTGCTGAGAAGAAAGTGTATCTGCCTGATGCAGGTTGAAATATTCTATATATATCAGTTAAGTCTAAGTTATTCATTATGTTATTGAGTTCGATAGTTTCTTTATTCAACTTTTGTTTGGAAGATCTATCCAGTGATGAGAGAGGTGTGTTAAAGTCACCCAAGATTATTGTGTTGTGGTCAATTTGACTCTTAAACTTGAGAAGAGTTTGTTTGATGAACATAGCTACACCATTGTTTGGGGCATATATATTTATGATTGTTATGTCTTGTTGGTGTATGGTTCCCTTGAGAAGTATGTAATATCCATCTTTATCCCTTTTGATTAACCTTGGCTTGAAGTCTACTTTTTTGATATGAGGATGGAAACCCCTGCTTGCTTCCACAGTCCAAGTTAGTGGTATGACTTTTTCCAACCCTTCACCTTCAGTCTGTGTATGTCTTTTCCTATCAGATGAGTCTCCTGGAGGCAGTATATTATTGGTTCCTTTTTAAAAATCCAATCTGGCAGCCTATGTCTTTTGATTGGTGAATTTAAGCCACTAACATTTAGGGTTACTCTTGAGATATGGTTTGTATTTCCAGCCATATTTGTTTATTTTTGTTATTTTACTTGAATTGGTTTTCCTCTTTATAAGTTTTTCCTTTAGTGTACTACCTTCCTCTGCTATTTTCATTCCTGTTTTTCATTTCCTCTTCATGAAATATTTTGCCAAGGGTGTTTTGTAGTGCTGGTTTTCTAGCTATAAATTCTTTTAACTTTTGTTTATCATGGAAGGTTTTTATTTCATCTTCAAATCTAAAGCTTAATCTTGCTGGATACAAGATCCTTGGTTGGCACCCATTATCTTTCAGAGCTTGATATATGTTGTTCCAGGATCTTCTAGGTTTCAAGGTCTGTGTTGAAAAATCTGCCATTATCCTAATTGGTTTTCCCTTATGTATAATCTGATTCCTTTCTCTTGTGGCTTTTAAAATTCTCTCCTTATTCTATATATTGGGCATTTTCATTATAATGCGCCTTGGTGTGAGTCTGTTGTGATTTTGTACATTTGACATCCTATAGGCTTCTTGAATTTGGATTTCCAATTCATTCTTCATGTTTGGAAAATTTTATGATATTATTTCATTGAATAGATTGTTCATTCCTTTGGTTTGGACCTCTATGTCAATAACTCTTAAACTTGGTCTTTTTATGCTATCTCATATTTCGTGAATGTTCTGCTCATGGTTTCTTATTATTTTCGCTGTATGGTCTATGTTCTTTTCAAGATGATTTATTTGATCTTCATTGTCTGATGTCCTATCTTCTAAGTTGTTTACTCTGTTGGTGTTGCTTTCATTTGAGTTTTTAATTTGGTTTATTATTTGTTTCATTTCAAAGATTTCTGTTTGGTTGTTTTGTGTAACCTCTATCTCCCTGTTGAGGTGATCTTTTGCATCTTTGATTTGTTTATGTAGCTCATTGTCAAAGTGATCTTTCATTGCCTGTATTTGTTCTATTATGTCTTCTTTGAAATCCCAAAACATTTTAACCATGTGTACCCTAAAATCTTTCTCTGTCTTTTTTCTGCTGTAGCTGCCAGTTCTTCTAATGATGTGTTTTCTTGATTTATTTGTGGTACTTTCTTTCCTTGTATTTTCATGTTGCTCATGTGTCTTCCTTTCCAACTCTGTGGATCTGGTGTGTTATTTTTTTTTTTTACTTTATAGATTTGTAGTGCTCTTGTAGGGTTCCAAGATCTCTCCTTTGTGGAAAAGAACAATGTTAACATATCCCAATATCAACAATACATCACCTATGAACAAATTGTTGTTATTAAGACATTTACCGTTTAGTCTCAATGTCCAGAAATGTTGGATTCAATTATTATTTAAAATATAATCAGTAGTTTTATAAAGTGGTTTACAGTTTCTGGTGGTGGACAATGAACTGGGGGTCAGGCATAGGACAATATGTTGAGAGGAGAAGTTATGAGGGTATATAGTTAATATGTATTAGGCAATGTGAAGGAGAAATCTAGTGGAGAGGGTTAGTAGCAGAGAATACATAGTAGGTAATTTGGGGTAGACAACTATGTGGGAAGACAGTAGAGTACATAAAACAAACATAGACACACATATGTTTTTAGAAAAATACTGGATGTTAAAATAGTATAATTTGAAGGATGAAGGAAGAAGAAAGAGAAAAAAGGCAAAGAAAGAAGAAAAAGAGAGAAAAAAAAGGGCTTATGCAATTCTTCTATACTGTATTATTCAGGTTACTCAGTCCTCAAAGTCCTATTTCATGCAAAGTTCTTGGTTTTACATATGTTGGGGATGTGAGGACCAGAGGTTAAAAGGGTAGAAGAAAAAGAAGAAGAGAAAAATAATAATAATAATACTCTTAGAGATCCGTTTCTTTCTCTTCTCATACAACAGGTGGGGTTGTCTCATCTAGTAGGTGTCTCTGCCTTCAGGATGGTGTAGGTAACCAGGGTGTGAAAACTGTACCTGGTGTGGAGAGTCTGGAAGCAGGGAGTTCCGGCCACCAGTTCCAGGGAAATAGCACCTCACAGGTCTTTTTTTGTGACCACTCGTCTGACTTGAGGCCCCGGTATCATCTCCCTCGCTTGCCTGGAGATTTACCAAATCCTGATCTCTCTGCTATGCTCCAGACTTTAGTCCCTTCCCCTCTCTTATTTATGAGGTCCCAACTGTGGAACCTCTCACCCCCAGGTGTAAGGGTAAAAGAAATTGAAGTTAAAGCGTAAAAGTTAAAGGGTAAAAGACCGGGTGTTGTAAAGTTTCTAAGCTGCAAGGTCTGAGTTAAAATGTAAAGGATTAGGTATTGTTAGGTTTCTATGCTACCTGCAAAACCTGAAATTTCTGTAGCTGTTAAGACAATGCTTAGAACCGCCCAGTAAACATTTCCCCTGACTGTTTGGTTGTTTAATAACTGAAGGGGTCTGCATGGTTGCACGTAGGCCTTGTAGGGCCTGAACCAATCAGTTTGAATGTGTACCCCGTTTAGAAATGACCTATCACTCCAGCCTGACCTGTTCCCGCCAATGAATGAACTAATCATGTTTAGGAGTTGTTGTTCAATTTTCCCGCGCCTCATGATGATTTGTTCTGATGTATACAAAGCCCTCCGCCCTCCCCAAAAAGTGTACTTAAGCAGTGCTCAGCCCCTTCTCGGGGCTCTGGGCTGCTTTCCCTTCTTGAGTGGGCACGGAGCCCCAGCATGCTGGTTCAATAAATCCCCTTCTGCCAATTGCATGAGTGGTCACTTGGTGGTCTCTTTCTCCGACGTTTCGCGGGACCCTTACACAGGTAGGCAGCGCCCTGTTCGCACTACACTTCTGTCCAACTGAGAGCTGTTCTTGTGTTGGGTGGCCACTGTGCTGAGTTAACGCCCTTGGGGAGCGGGGAGGAATTGGAAATCAGGTATCTGCTCAGATGGTGATCCGATCTGATAGCCACGCCCACCACAAAATGGCCAGGAAGGTTTTCCAAGATGGAGTTGGTCTGCTTTCAGCGCCAGGATGTCTGATGATGTGGGGGGAGCTGGGAGATGGCCTTGTGCCATGGGTAGGTAGCAGCCGAGTAACCTGCGAGGGAGCAGTGCACAGTCTGGAGTTCTGCAGAGGTGCTGATAGGTGTTTCTGCTAAGCCGCTTGAGAGCCATGTGGGCTTTGGGAACAGAGTCCGGAGACTTACTTGAGCCCAGAAGCTCTGATTTCTGCATGGGTGGTCGCAGTGCTAGTGATTTCTGCGAAAATCCACTGGCCCCTGGAGATCTAATATGGGAACTGCCCCCACCTAACATGGCGAGAATGTTGAGCCAAGATGGTGGCGGTCTGCTTTCAGCACCGGGGTGTCTGGTGAGGTGAAGGGAGCAGGGCAATGGCATTGTGCTATGGGTAGGTAGCAGCTGAGTGACCTGTGTGGGAGCAGAGTGAAGTCTTGGCGATCTGCAGATGTGTTGGTAGGTGATTCTGCTAAGGCGCTCGCTGAGTCTTATGTGAACCGGAACTTCGGGCTTTGGGTTCTGCTTCACCACTGAGGCCCTGAGCCCTGCACGGGGTCACAGCGCTGGTGATTTCTGCAGAGAGCAGCTGTATAGGGGTCCTCTAACACTCTCAGAAATGCAGTATTCTGACTAGGTGAGATCTGGATCACAGAGCAATATAGAATGCTGCCTCCCTCTGGTCCGCCATCTTGAAACTCCTCCCTGTTCCATGATTTTTAAAAGTAATCTGTAGGTTTTTGCATTTCAGGGATTTTTGTTTGTTTTACTTTTTGGTGTTTTCTTTGGCTTTGTTTTTGTTTAGAGAGACAAATTTCTATGGACCATGCATTTACAACCATTTTATAAACAAGCTCTTTGTCCAAGCTACCTTTTCCCAGATATTTGTACAGTGAACAGCCTCAGAAGATATTACATCCCTTCAGAACAAAGAAAAGATTTGATTGCTACCTTAGAAGGTAGAGATAGTGTTTCCCTTCTGAGCAAATGGTAGACATATTTATTTCCATTTGAAAAAATTTGGGTCCCCTATATTCATGAATCTTCTTCTGTAATGCATCCATTGCATGTTCCTCCATGATGTGTCATTTCATCCTCTTCACATCACCCTGCAGTAATTAAAGTTCAGGTAACCAAAGTAAATATGCAGGTATTTATTCTACCTGCTGTGGGTAATAATATTCTTTGTCTCTGATCAATGAAGTTTGTCTCTGACAAGTTTTCATGAAACTAGAATGGGTAATTGATTTGCTTACTAGTCAGGTAATATCTCAGACCCTTCACAGTTCTTGTTATCTTGTTCATTCAATTTTCAATCCCCTATTTTAATGTTCCTCAACATGAGGTCTATGGATCATTGAGCATTTTTGTGACTAAATGAAAACATTTGGGTGTGTTCTCCTGCCTATTGGTACCTTCACATCTTTCTAAGCTAGCCTCAAATGGAGCAAATGACAACAGGAGTATGTGTAAATTTGGAAGTGTGAATTGTCAGGAATGGAAAAATTAAAAATCCTTAGCACTATGGTAGGCAAGGTAGGTGAAAAAATTATATATAAAAAAATTGTGTAAATAACCAGAGCACCAAAAAAAAAAAAAAAAGATTATGGCACAGTAACAACCTTTGAGCCTGAACACCTTAGGGCCTTGACACTCTTCCAACCCCAAGATAACCAGTTATCAGAGAACTCTGGAAAAGGGCAAGATTCTAAGCCCATTCCCAGTTTGTGTTCTAATCTTAAACTTGGGCATAATGATGGATTTGAAAACTGTAAGTACTACCATTTTTTTGTCCTGACAATAGCCATCACTGTTGCATCAATGGGCTGGATTTCATTATCCATTTGAGAAAATGGTGGACTCTGGGCAGTATGCAGAAACTCCCCCAAATTTTGAAGTTACCTTTTCTCCAGGAAGGTTCAGAAAAATCCTCTCTCCTTTCAGCCTTGCCACAGTCAGGGTGAATACAGGAATGATGATTAGGATGGTGATTGATCCAAACTCATGGAAGATAGCAGAAGACACTTATGATGTAGACTTTATTAATGCTATGCCAAGTCTCCCTATAGTGCTCAAAATTACCAGTATTTGCATTCATGTATCTATAAAGTATTTTTTAAGCTTCGATTTATTTAAGGAAAGAAAGGAGACATTTGTAAAAGAGAGTGTGTAACCACGACCAGAAATGAGCGGAAAAACAATTGTAAAGAAATTAATCACAAATCATAGGTGCAAATTTCCTCATTTTTTTTTTCTAGTCGTGTTTAATTGTTTGGGTTTGATTTGCGGAACAGGATTTTCTCTGCTTCAAATGGAGTTACTTTCCATATTTTTCTCATTTGATATGATCTGGGGAAAAAACACAGATATCCCTTAAGAGAGACAAACAATTCACGTCATGAAAATGGGCTGCATAAAACTGTAATAAATACATATTCAAGGGCATAAATATGTAGTAACACATTGCAGCTAAAAATCAAATATGTGGTAGAATTTCCCTAGAGACAGAAACAGGCTGCATCAAAAGCAATTTATCCTTTCCCGAAAGGCCCCAAATATCCCACATTCTCAGTTCACACATCCTGCCTTCTGGACATCTTTTGACATTTTGAATTGGTAATATTTTCATGTGTTCTTGTTTTCAAACCACGGTGTCACTCCTAGGCAGGTGGGGCACACATTCATATCTCTTAGAGTAACAGCTATTGCCTCGCTTTCTCTTAATGCCCAAGACGGTGATTTACATCTTTCTTCTCAGGATGTGCAGAATAGATTTTCATCTCCCTCTCCAAATGAAGTTTTATCTTTCTGTCCACAATGACAATTGGAGGAAAGCTAAGATCACTTTGCTTTTCATGTTTTCCTCAAACATAAATCTTGTCAATACCTTTTAAAATACAACTCACAAAACAAAGCAATTCTTCTGCCATCATTCCATGTTACAAACCTTACCATCTTTCAATCGGACACCAACTCCTAAGAAATTGTATCTTTGGTGAGCGGGCAGAAGGTGAAGCATAACAAGGATCCAGATCTTGATACCAATAAGGCAGAGGACTTTGGCCCCAGCCCAGAAGGATCTTGTTGAAGTTAATCCTTCAGTTGCTTCTGCATCGTTTCCAATGATACTGATACTCTTCCTCTGATACTCCAGCTCTCTAGACTCTAGATAACTGTAATGGTTAAGTTGTTTGCCTTTCCTGCCCAGCAATAAGGTCCAAAGGAATGCCTGGTTCACCAGATCCATGGCCCTTGCCGGGTTGTTCTGAAGATGGAATAAGGTAATTTATGTAAGACCCTCAACACAATACCATATAGGAGTTAGCTACCATCAACACCATTATTACTACTGTTTTCTATTATTATGCCCAAGCTGTCTTGGGTTATTATAGTTTTTGAGAGATTTTTTTTTAAAGTTCTTCTTTCATTTTATTACATTCTAACCTTTAAAAAGCTGACCATTTTTCTTTTCTTCCCAGTTTCCAGGGGTGTGAGAGGAATTCTTTTAAAAGATATATCAGTGTCCTATTGTATAATGTCCAACATGTGACCCCATAATTTGTTTTTCTCAGTATCTCATCATTCCATAAGCAACCAGCCATATCTCCTTCACATGAGAAATATTCATCAATGTATTCAAGTAATGACAGATGGATGGATGCTGCAAACAGCTTTAATTTAATCTTAAATGTTTTCCCAAAGAAATGAAGCAGAGAAAAAAGTAGTAAAAGTAATCAGTAAGTCAAATAATCGTGCCTAAAACCTTTCTGTTGCTTAAGTAACAAAGAAACCTAATCCTATAATTTATAGGACAAGTAATTCATAAACTGATAAAAAATGTGATCTGAAAGCAGGAAAAAAATGTCTTTTAATGATAGAATGCAGCACACTCCACATTTATTTTGAGGCCATAGACTGATCTGAAGTATAGACTGCTTAGTGAAGACTAAGTACTGTTATTTAGGATGCAATCGGACAGTTGTGGTAGGTGGGTGTCAGTTTTGAACACTGGCTGACAGCTTGATCATTGAATTCTAATTCCATTAGTCCTCTACTACGATCTTCATCATTTACTAGCTAATCTTGGACAAGGTACTTAACCTTTCTGTATCTAAGTTTCCATATCTGTACTACAAACATAATGATAAAATTTACCCCATGAGACTGATTTGAAAATAAAATGGAATATTGCATGTGAAATCAGTCTCTGTCCCACTGTAAATAATAAATATTATTTATTAATATAAAAGGGCTCCTTTTTTAGTTTTATGGAAAATAGATATCTTACAACATGAATTTACTAGATCTCAGGTTAAAATTTTCTTAGATCTAAAACTATGGCTAAGCTGTATCAGCACAGAACTAAAAAAATAAATAAATAATTAAAAAAAAAAAAGCTTTGATCACAGATCTTTAGGCCCAGATCTTCCTTTGTTTTTGTTTTTTGTGTTTTTTTTCCCCTCTAATAGAAACTGAGGTTCAGAGTCAAGTGAATCATTCTCATACCAAGGACCACTAAGACCTTATAAATGTCTCTGTCTTGTCTCATTTGATTTTTTTATTTCCCATTTCCTCCTTCCTCCTTTCCCTGGCTACCTAATACAAACACAGGTGCTTCCTCTGCTTATCTCTGTGTAGTTTTGAAAAGGTATATTGAAATACATAGGCAGGTTTGAAAAGTTGTTTATGAAGGCAGAGCTCCTCATATACACAAATGCTATTGTACCAGAGATCTGAAGTGGTTATGATTGCACTCGCACTATGTTTATAAAATCTATTTACATTTCTGGGTCTACATCTAGGTTGTTGCCCCTGGCTGCTACATAGTGTTCCACACATCCACAACATTTTACACATTTACTCACCCAGAGATTTTCACCTGAGTAGTATTCAATGTTCTGTTTCTATCCGTTCAGCTGAAATAAATATACCTATTAATGTTCTCTTATGGAGCTATAAAGGAGTGCTTTCTGGAAATGGAATTCCTGGGAAAGGAGAGACCATAACTAATTTTACTAATATAGCTAGATGGCTTCCTAGAATGATTACACTATTAACTGACATTCATACCAACCCAACTGTTATTCTAAAACTACTATTCTAAACATTTCTCACTTTGGCCCATCATCCAACTGTCACGAGGTTTTAAATTGTCATTTTATCCCACATTTTCTTAATAGCTGGTGTTGACTTTCTATTTATATCTTTATCCGGCATCTTGATGAAGTCCTTATTCATGACATTGACCTATTTCTAATAACATCTCCTCTCCATCTCTTGT
The DNA here is from genome assembly GCF_001458135.2 of Marmota marmota marmota. Taxonomy (NCBI): domain Eukaryota; kingdom Metazoa; phylum Chordata; class Mammalia; order Rodentia; family Sciuridae; genus Marmota; species Marmota marmota. The sequence goes on along the minus strand of NW_025999942.1, from coordinate 7,440,574 downwards.
AAATGTATAGATCGTGTTTACATATCTGAAATAACTAGTGTTAGATTTTTCAAGTATTTCCCCGAGCCCCTTATCCACACATTGACCATATTTATGTTGTTATTCATTGAGTAGACTTTATTTTTATGTAGCCAAGCCATGCATTATTTTTCTTTATGGGTCATAATTTTGAATCATTGTTTAAGAAGTACTCTGTCCGATTCTAACCAAAGTCACAAAAACCTTCTTTGATATTTTCTTCCATTAACTTTTCAAGCCACATTTAAAGTAGAAAGGGTGGGTTCTAGTCAATAATAGTATTGCAATAGGAAGAGAATCCAGCGTAAGCCAAACTCAACTTCACCAAAGCAGAAAAGAGTTTTTCAGACTGGGATAAGTGAAGGCAAAGGGATAGAAGGGTACAAAGAGTGTAGTGCATGTGACTAGATCACTTGGATCTGTGAGCTGGCACTTATCTGGAAGAGATACAAATTTCTCCATCTTTGTGACAGAGGCATTGTTTCAACAAAGCAAAGCACCTATGGAAATTAGGTACTTACCCTCCCACAGGGCCCAGGAAAGAAAGAGCAAGAGTTTTCCCCATAAATCTTGGCATTTTAAGGAGAACTGTCTCTCAAGTCCACAAGGAAATACTTCGGGGTAGCAATATTTAATCTCAAAGAGGTACAAGAAGAATTTATAGTTGAAAGACCTCTTAAGTAACTGCTTTCAAAGGCACTTCAGGGGCTGACTATAGTGATTAAGATTCTTCCCTGCTCTTTTTACCTTCCCAATCATGGGGTGAATGGGCTTCCTCTGCTATGTACTTCTTCCATGATTTACTATTGTCTCACAGCAGGCCCAAAAGCAACAGGGCCAACCAACTTTGGACTGAAATCTCCAAAACTGTGAACCAAAATAGACCTTTCCTTATTTTAAGTTGGTTATCTCAGGTGTTTTGTTACAGTAACAGAAAGATAGCAAATATAGCCTTTTTTTTTTTTTAATGTAAGCTTTCAACTGATTAGATAATGGCCATCCACATCAGGGAGGGTGATCTACTTTACTTAACCTATGAATTCAAATGTTAATTTGATCCTAAAACACACTTACACTCAGCACAATGTCTGACCAAATATTTGGGCACCCTGTGGCCTAATAAAGTCGGCCCATAACATTAACCATCATAGCAGCCTATCTGCTTATCACCAAGTTTATACAAGATCAAACAGTACATTCTCCTGTGGCATGGAGCTTTCTCAGGTAAGCATGTTAAGGAGGTCTGGGGTCATCCTAGGGACACAGTCTTATGCAGCTAGAAACCAAGATGGAATTTGGTGGTCTTTTAGTAGAGTTTGGATGGAGTCATTATGTGTGAAGAGTTCTGCCATTCTCCAGCAGAGTTTACCTCTCAAAATAATCCAGCCACAATGGGGTTTTTTTGGTATATTTTAGAATGTAACTATATGCAATGGTTCCAATATGTACAATATTTAATTACCAAGGTTTAGTTAGGTAACACTCTTCCCCTCATAACACTTTTCAAATTTCAATTGCTGTGGCATATTAACTCTGAGTAATTGCATGAAGTAAAAACTTCATACCCAGCTTTTCAGTCCATAAATCAACACATAAATGACAGCTAGGTAGGTCAGTGACCAATCATATCTTTCCAGGTCTGTCTGTGACTGGTTATTGCACATCCGTCACTCAGTTCTTGAACAGATAGCAAAGAAAGCAGTTTTGTTGTCCTCTTGTCTCCCAGTGATGAGCCCATGTGACAGTTTACAAAAATGGGTAATCAAAAGAATTAGGCAGCAAAGATAAAAGTGCAGCAAAGAAATAAAAACTGGTAATGCTGGAAGTGCAATTAAGATTGAGCATAAATCCAGTTACAGAGACTATAACTGCCCACAGGAATGTGGACACTGCCCCTATTCCAGAGATGAGATTTGCTACCAGAGCACTTAGTGAAAATAACCATAGGCATAAATGAGGAAAGTGTCTGTGACAGACAATGCAGGTGTCACAGAGGAAGTGAGGCCAACAAGAACTCCACATTAAGGAACACTCCAAGATAACGTCTCAGTACCAAAAGTGCAAAAGACAATCTGTTGGAAGACTATTAATATCTAGAAAAGAATACGATGATTCTTTTAGCTACAGAAAAGATGATTGCTTCATATCATTAGTTATACAATGAGAATAAACACTACTAAAACTACTCTAAATGTTCTTAACCAAAATTCCTTTAAATTATTGATTTTCTAATGTTTTATATTACAGTAAAATTAAAATAATAATTTCAGTTTTTTCATTTCTTGTATATCTCTGACACTAAGAGAATTTAAAATGTTCTGAAAAAAATTAAGATTTCAAATATTTTGCAAGTTATGGACTTACCATTTTTTCTTGTGGATTATAAGGAGCATTTTTCATGTTTTCAGGATGCATGGTGGGTTTTGCGGTTCCACCCTACCATGCAAAGCAAAATCGACTGTGTCTGTCTGTCTGTCTGTTTTTATCCTATCTTCGTATATATACCTAATATAAATACTCTTTCAGCTTACAAATCACATTATTCAAACCTTTGCTGATATTTTGTCTGCTTGATCTGTCAATTTCTAAGAGAGGCATATTAAATTTTTGAATTAAAATTTTTGTTTCTTCCCCCTATTTTCCTGTCAGTTATCACTCTTATTCTCTATGATTATATGTTGATGATTGTTTTATGTTATTCATCTACTATTTTTTCTTTTCTTCAATATGAATTACACATTTTTCGCTCACAGTGCTTTTCTTTTACAGTCTACTTAGAACATTAAATCATTACTCTACGTTCATTTTGATGAAGACTTCTTTTACCCATAGTGTTTTCCAACATTACTCTACGTTAATTTTGATGAAGACTTCTTTTACCCATAGTGTTTTCCAACATTAATTTGACAGTTATTAAGTGTCACAAAAATTGCATATTTATTAGATATTAAATGCTAAATTCAATGGCTTTTACATCAGTTTGAAAGTATTATCAGCAAGTAGTGTTGCTGTTGACAAGTTTGTTGAAAATTGATACCTGTTCCGTTATAGTTGATTAGCTTTCTGGAAAATTTTAGGACTTTTCTATACTTCAATTTCATCATCATATTTTTGGGGGATGCTGGGGATTAAACCTAGGGACTTTCTAAGCAAGGGCTTTGTTACTGAACCCACCTCCCAGCCCTTCACTATAATTTTTCTGTATGTGTCTATCTTACTTTATATTTTATGAGCCCTTTAAATTTGAGGTCTCATATTTTATTCACTTCTATAAAAATCAATAATTCTTTACAGTTTCCTTCCATTCTGGAACAGATGTTTTTATATAGATTTTTACTTTTCATATTGCCTCTATATCTCATTCTTTATTTTACACTTCTGTCTAGTATCTTCTTGAGGAGTTCTTCAGTCTGATTTTCTATCTCACTAATTTGTTCTCCATTTGTGATATACCATGCTTTAATTCCTCTGTTTATTTCAACTAATATATTCACATGCCAGTATTTCCCACTGATTTGGCTCTATACTCGTTTCATATTTCTAATATATTTCATAACTTCCTTTATATTTTTGAAAGCATTCAATAAGCTAGTTTTAAATCCTGATTCCGTCTTTCTAATTTATTTTTATTGGTGCATTATAATCATATAAAATAGATGGGTTCATTATGTGATATTCATATATATATACATATATATGTGTGTATATACACACACACACACACACACACACACACACACACATAACAAAATTAGTCAATCTCATTCTTTAGTACTTTCCTTTTCCCTTTACTCTTCCATCCCCCAAATCCACTTGCTCTACTCTACTGATATCCCAATTATTATTATTATTATTATTATTGTTCTCTTAATTAGAATATTATAGTTATATATTTATGAATATAAGCAGGATTCATTATATTTGTACATGGACATAGCATAATTTGGTAGATTTCATTCCCCACTACTTCCCATGGTCTCCCCTCCTCCTCCCTCTCAATTTCCTTCCTTTTTTCTATTGGACTCCCTTCTATTTTTGTAGATTCCTCATTTTTTATTCCTCTCCCCCCCCCAGCTTCCGCAGATGAGAGAAAACATTTGACACTTTACTTTCTGAGTTTAACTTATTTCACTTACCACAATGTTCTGCAGTTTCATCCATTTATCAGTAAATGACATGACTTCATTCTTCTTTATGATTGAGTAAAATTCCATTGTGTGTATATATACACATCACATTTTCTTTATCCATCTGTTGACAGGTATCTAGGCTGGTTCCATAACTTGGCTATTGTGAATTGTAAGGCTATAAACATTGGTGTACATGTATTGCTATAGTTTGCTAATAACTTTTTTGGATAAATACCGAGTGGGATAGCTAGTCATATGATGGGTCCATTCCTAGTTTTTTGAGAAATCTATATACTGCTTTCCAAAGTGATTGTATTAATATGTATTCCCACCAACAATGAATAAGTGTATCATTTTCCCTACATCCTCACCAGCATTTATTACTTGTATTCTTAATGCCTGCCATTCTAACTGAAGTGAGATAAAATCTCTGTGTAGTTTTGACTTGCATTTCTCTTGATTCTAAGAATTTTCAACATTTTCTTTCATATATTTATTGGCCATCTGTATTTCTTCCTTTGAAAAATGTCAGCTCAGTTCATTGTCCATTTATTGATTGGGTTTTATGTTGAGTTTTTTGAGTTCTTTATGTATTTGGATATTAATCTCTTTTTGAAGTAGTAGCTGGCAGATTTTCTCCCATTCTGCAGGCTCTCTCCTCATGTTCTCAATTATTTCCTTAGCTGTGAAAGATTTATTTAATTTAATGTTATCTCACTTATTGATTCTTAGTTTTATTTCTTGAGCTTTTAGAGTCTTAAGAAGGAAGTTGGTGCCTGAGCCAATATGTTGGGATATTGACCCTGTTTTTTTTTCTACCAGTTGCATTATTTCTGGTCTAATTCCTAGAATTTAGATTCACTTTGAGTTGAATTTTTTGCAGGATGAGAGATATCGGTCTAGTTTCATTCTTCTACATATGTAATTCCAGCCCAACGTCATGGGTTTTTCTTCAACAGAAGTTTTTGGCACCTTTGTCAAGGATCAGATGACTGTATCTACATGGATTTTTCTGTGTCTTCTATTCCATTTTATCCTTTTATTCTAATTCACCTGATTTCATTGCCCATTTACTGTCTTTTATCACTTGTGACCATCCACATGTCTGTTTTTCCATGCAAGAGTAGTCTAGGGATATCAGACATTTTAAACTTGGCAAAGTATCTGTGCCTTTCCTAGTGAGGAAAGATGGCAGGAATAACTGTCCTCCATTACCAGTAGGTGAATGCATCTTAGACCCTGGTAAACTTCCCTGCACCCACACTGATCCTCTCTAAGAGCTGACTTCCTAAATGCAGTATCTTGCCTACAGACAGATATTTGGAGAGCACTGGAGAAGAAAGATGCTCAGGGCCTGGACTATCCTCTGGGCCTGTTCTTGTCAAGGCTCCTCCTTGTCCAGACTGCACACCACCCTGATGTTGGACTACACCAGCACCTCTCACTGGCTCTGATGTGCTTCTGTTGTTTTCCACATTACATTAAGAACACAGCACACAATGTTTAGCCCAGGACAATGTGGAACATATCCACCTGATATCCTTGAATTCCCAGGATGCATCAGTGGCGAAGAGAAGAGAGACTGTTTATTTTTTATTTTTAAAAAAATCTTCATCATAAGTAAGATGGCCAATTTCCTATTTTTTTTCCAAGATAATTTGAACCAGGCAATTTAGGAAGACTTTTCCTCAAAGTTAAGTGTAGAGTCAGAAAAAAGAAATCAATCTGCCCCAGAATTATATTCAGAGCAAGTATAAGGCAGTTATAATATAAAGCAAATACTATTATGGGAAAAGATAAGTTTTCCTTTTGGTTCTCTGGCCATTCTTTTTAATTCTTATAGATGGCTTCTCCATCTTTTCTTTCCTTTTTTTTTCCAGGCAGGGAGACATCTTTTGCTGCTAAAGATCCAACTCTGGGCCTTGAGTTTGCTAAGCACATGCTCAACCACTGAGCTACACCCCAGCTCTTCCCATCTTTAAATGTCAGGGTTCGCTCTTCTCACTCCATACTTTCTCCTGGGGTAGTTTCCTTCATTACTTATCTTTGCCTGCTTTTTGCAATCTTTGGACTGATGTGTTTCTTCATCCCGCACAATTATCAAAATTTGAGTTCATAAAAGCAACAGTCTAGTTAAGATCTGTTGAAGATCTCAACAAGGACCAACTTGTGGGGTGTGTGAGCTGTGCAACCCTTAGTTTAATGTTCTGTTATCTTCCTCTTGAAATTTAAACCATGGTACTGAAAATGATACAGCCAGTCTGGTCCTAAAGTGATATTAAACAAATATTCCTTTATCAACTTTCTTTCCAGAAGAGCTTCTCCAGTGTTTCCTGGTTAGTACAGGCAGCTTTTGATCCAGAAGCCCTTGCCAGACACCCAAGACTAATCCTTCATGGCTCCTGCCTGTTCAACCACAGAAGATCAGTCATCAGGAAATCCGAATTTTAATTCCTAAACATCTCCAGACATCTAACATTTTCATCTTTTTCTACCACTTATATAAAATGATCCTCTTCTTTCTTGACTACCACGGTAACTTCAAGGTTCATCTTCTCACCTATGCTTCTGGTCTCTTCTTCCCCACCCATCTTTCCTGCAGGGGCCATCATCAGAGGTCCTCCAGCACCAATAGGCTTACACTCTACAAGGAAGATAGAAGGAAAAAAATATCCATAAAAGGAGATTGTTTGAAATACATGCTAAATAGAAGATTAAATATTATGCTGTAGTCCCTGAAAGAAAGACAACTCTAATTGTGATTTATGATAGAGAGCAGTCAAGTAATTTTAACATTACAATGCATTAATTTTAAAACATTTTTCAAGTATTCAGTTTATGGACTTTTTCTCATTAAGAAAAAAAATTAATTCAGATTTCCTATGGGCGATGAATTTTGCAGAGCCTGATACCAAACGTTCAATGTGTCTCCTTCCTTAACTTTCTCCTGCGATTCATTCTTGCATTGTTATAGGATTTTGCATTTCAAAATACACGTAATGCCACCCTCCTTCTTAAATACTCCACAGTAGCACTCTTTACAGTAGCATGAATGGAATTTCACCAACTGATGCCAATCTCCTTTCTGGCCTCATTTTCAGATTTCTGCCTGTCCCTCCAACAACACTCTGCATTAACCACTGCACATGAATCAAGAATGTATTGCTCACTCTCATGGGCCCATGCTCCATGGGCTTTTCTCCACCCAGGAATGTCCTTACCTTTATTTGGCAACTTCTATGCATTTTAGATTCATCCTCTTACACCCTGTGTTTTCTCTGTGCCTTTCTCTTGGGCATAGCCCACCCCAGGAAATAAATTACTCATTCAATTAAATTCTATAATGTGACATACACATCTATATTATAGTGTTTGCTGTAATGCACAGTATCCATTTTAAGATGCACCTTTTTATATTTTAACAACTCTAAAATCAAGATGTGTCTTCTAATAGCAAAATTGTTATTATTTCAGATAATTTAATTTAAAGCCACATAAAATAATGGTACACCTTACAATTGATGACATCTCGGATTAATGAATTATGGCAATTCTTTATTATATAAATCTTCCTTTCCTTCTAGACCCTGAATGTCTTGTGGGTTATTCATGCAATCCATGTATTAGAGAATATATATATGTATATATATTCCATAAATGAAAATGATCTAACCAAGTAGGTAATACATGCACTAAAGAATGAAAGATAGAAGAAATATTGATAGGTAATAAAATTTTGACTGGTCAAATCTGAATAAAGTCTGTGATTGTAGCCATATCAGTTTTCTAGCTTTAGCTTTGTACTATACTTATTTAAGTTGTTACCATTGGGGAAATATAATTAAGGATACATTGGATCGCTCTACTATAGTTTGCAATTTTCTATGAGTTTAAAATTATTTTAAACCAAAATGTTTTAAGATCAAATATATGTAATATATGTAATAAATAAATATATGTAATAAATAAATATAAACCATGCATACTATTATATATATACATATATATAAAATATGTACAATGTACATAAAATCTAAAACTTTGTTAGCAATAAATCCACAGAAATCCATTTTATTTTATTATTTTTTATTTTTATGTTTTTGGTACCAGGGATTGATCTTTTGTTTTTGAGAACAGGGTCTCACTGAGTTGCTTAGGACCTCATTAAGTTGCTGAGGCTGGCCTTGAACTTGTGATCTTCCTGTCTCAGGCTTCCAAACCACTGGGATTACAAGCATGTGCCTCCTTGTCTAGCCCAGAAATCCATTTTAAAAAGACGATAGAGTTTTGACAGATATAGAACAATATAGGCACTGTAGAATGAAATCATTGCTTAATAGCTATTACATTTTACTTGTTACTGGTGTTCCCTTGACCCACCTTTTCTATGTAACTGCCTAACAGAATACTTAGCATCGTTGTTCAAGACTACCAGTGTTACTAGAAGATATTCCTTGTATCTTGATTCTATGACTTTACTGTTCCTCTCAAAAATAAAAGTATTTAACTTCACTTTTAATCAAGAAAGAAAGAAAGGAAGAAAGAAAGAAAGAAAGAAAGAAAGAAAGAAAGAAAGAAAGAAAGAACAAATGAACAAATAAAAAAGAAAGAGGTTTTATTTTATCTCTGTAGTCAGGATGCACAGTCTGTAATAGTTAAAACCTCCATCTCATTTAATGTCCAAGTTTCACCCATTAATTGGTCTTGCTAAAGCAGACAAAGAGGGCTGCTCCTTCTTTTGTTTCCTAATTGTATTCAGATTCTTTTGCCCTCTTTTCCCTCCAAGATTCATATAGATTTCTAGGTTGATGGGAGAGGCAGAGCAGGTAACAGGCATGATCCTTACTTGGCTGGAAACATGTCAAATGGGCAGTAGATTCCCCAGAGATTGCAGAGTTTTTAGAGCCAACACCCGCTGGACTTTGCAAATGGGCAAAATAAGTCTCTTCCTCCTGGGCCTTCATAAGAGCTCCCTGTTCGCTTTCCTCGCAAGGCCAAGGACTTCTTCTGTATTACAAATGCAGTTTTCCTTCAGTACAACCAGTTTCTTTCTCTGTTCTGCTATATTAGGCTGATATCATAACCTCTTGCCTTTGAGTCTTCAGCTGGGCCAAAGAGGATGGTGGTGAAGGCTTATAAAATTGGTGGCCTGCACCTCTTTTCAAGTTCTGAACTGTCCAACTTTATCTGCCATTTGGGGCATGAGGGCCTTGGACAAAGTAGAAACACAAACATTCCTCTTTTTACAGACACTTCATTGATTTATTTCTATTAAATTTGGGATATCGAGATTTCTTTTCTAACAACAATATTTTTTCCCAGACAAGAGATTATCAAAATAATACAGTCACTTTAAAATATGATTTTTTTTTCCTTTTTATCTTCCACTGTACAATCCTCTTCAGTGCCAGAAGTCTGCAGGCACAGAGGCCAAGCAATGGTTTAGGGACACAGTTTATTCTGGCATGGGACACTATGAGAGACCCAAGAGAATGGGCCTGCCATAAATCCAAACTCTTACATAAATATCAAAAATTTCAAATCTGGTTTCAAATCATGTCATGCATTAGAAATAATCATTTCATATGTGCTCCAGAATATTTATTTTTTTTCAAAGAAAGCATGGATGAAATTTTTAACTGAAAATTAAATAAATTCTATCAAATAGTATAGATGACAAATACATATATGGTAAAACAAGCTATTTCCATACTTTATTTGGTATTCCACTTTAAGCATTGCTACTTAAAGAGAACACATATACCCTCAGCAATGATATCTCATCAATATTCTTAAATTTGAGATATAAGCACTCAACATGTTTTAAAACATGCAAAATAAAGTCTGTATATTTGCAAATGAGTTCTGCAAAGGAAGCAGGTGCTGCAAAGGAAGCAGCATATATCTGGCTCTTAGGGTATACTGAATGTTTAAGATGTCTTTCTGAAATGGCTTTGTGTAATTTTAATGATCTTATTAATACAACATTTTTTTAAAAAAAGACAGCAACAAATTTCAATAAAATATCCAATCTTTAAACTTTAAGTCAAAGGCTATACACATGGAAGACTGAAAAATAACCAGCTTTAAAATCCTGTCCTTTCAACAATACAACTGCACTCTCAAATATGCTTTGTTGTTTTCTTTTAATTCACTAAAATTAATCTTATAGATGTAGATGCCAGATTTGCATTAATTAAAACTCTACTGTAGAAGCCAGGCTTAATTGCAATCAAATTTGCTTAATTATGCATGGCGAGAGATTCCCAAACGAGAAAGGTTTTAGTAAGGATTTTGGTTTTTTGCATTGACAAAATAAATTGAAATTGTCATTTTTTGTGTTTTATGTAACACTTGTAAATAATTTGTGGAGCACCTTAAGTCTTCTATGTAAAGCAATGTTATTGCTTAAGTAATTATAACAATCTGCATTTTTCATTGTTAATTGTGGGTGTCAGACTCATTAATTTTAATTTACAGACTGTAATGAAATTAAGAAAATTTTGTGCTGATCTGCTGAAACTTGTCTTACAGGAAGTTGTTTAATACAACTAAAGTTTGAAAAAGTCAAGCCTCATTTTTGCAATTTGTGTTTTAACCAATACAATCATTCTACAGCAGTTTTTTAGTAAACTTTCCCTTCAATACAGGAACATATAAACCATATGACAAATTCTTGATTGTAAAAATCCCTTGATGTTCCACAAATAGCAATAATTAAACCTAATTTTATATTTAACTTAGGATTATACTTTCTAGTTAAAGCAAACCTACAAACATTAGGAATATAGTTTCAATTTTATTTTTATTTTATTTCTATAAGGGATCCTGTGGTTGAGGAAGAGAATGTTTCTGAAAAGATAAATATAACAAAAGTCAATTTTATCATTCTCAGATCAATGGATTATCAGTGAATTATTTAACATATTTCAATGTAGATTACCCACATTTTATTTTGTCTCAAATATCTGTGATATAGTGTCAAATACTACATATGAGTAGTCTTGCTTTATTTTTTAAATTTGAAGTTTAAACTAACTGATTCATTTGGAAATTAGTAAAGCACACAATTTTCATAAAGAAAGTTAATGACAAAGAACAATACTAAATCTCTTTTATTTTCATGTTAAGACACTGCATTTTGTTCTTGAAGCCTGTTTAAACTTTAAGTGGTATAATTATTAATATAAAAATATAATGGCAATAGAAAGTATCTTTCATGCTTATTTAGTACCAAGTCAACTCAGGGAAATTAGCAAAAGAGTCTTCACCTCAATTATTATCCATCTAATTAAAAATTCCAAAACAATTACTATAATTCTACTTAAAACCAAGCATGAAAGTTTGATGGTTGAAAACACAATTGTTGAATGTTTCAAGAAGAAAAAGACAAAGCAAAGATTATTCCATAATTAATGCTAACCTTTAATTACTAGTCTTTTTAAATCGAATTACTCTGAAGAGGTAAGAAATCACCAGGAGCATCTAGACAGGGCATTTCTACATGTCACACTTTCCCCAAGGTATTGGTGGTGGGTCAGATTCCTTATAAAAGACATGATAGAAATAAGAAATGCCAAGATATCAAATAAATTGAAGACAAGCACCTAAAGGAATTTCCCCATAATTCTTAAGCAATGAGAAGATAATGTGATTCAATGTTTAACAAATTGACAGGAAAAATTCAGAACACTTTTCCTCCAAGACTGAAAATTGAAAATGACTTCTGTTAGCCTCCAAATGTGTTCATTTTTTATTTCTTCAAAAGAACATTTGACCACTCTTCTATTTTTTGTTCCTATTCTTAATTCTAATCCATTTTCAACATTCCCTGGAAACCATCTGACTCTATTGTCCCAAACAAATTTTTCTATGACTTTCCATGCCTGTCCTTAGGATATTATAAAGGGCTTCCTTTACTGAAATGCATTTATAATACCCTGTGGATATTTAAAATTTACTATTCTATCATTTTTTAAGCCAAGGCATAGTTATATACAAATCCATTAACAGAACTTGTTTGCCAGTGCTCCTTATTCTTTAGAATAATTTTCTCTCTTAATTCTACAATTGTCCCTATTCATTCTTAAACCTTAATTTTAATTTGCTCTCTCCTTAGAAAACCATAATTCGCACTTTTGTCTCCCTCATCACTCTTTGTTGCTAATTTCTAACTATTCTTTGCGGGCATATTTTTGCCGTTTTTTGTCCCTCTTTGTTGCCCATCTCCTCTATTCCATTCTCTGTCCCCATTTCATCCTGTCCTCTCTGCCCCTGGTTTCACCCAGAGACGCTATTATGGTGATTGATTTACACAGTGCAGAACATTCCATAGGTATCATATTGCTATACAACATACACATCCCATACAACAATAAATCTAAAAATAACTAGCAAAAGGAGACGTTTAAGTTGAGAGTTAAAAGTGCTAACAGGGTCAACTGGTACAGTCATTGTGTGGATGGTGGTTTCACTACCTTGGAGACAAATGGGCAAGAGCCAATGGAGCTGGGCACTCGTGATGAAATCAGTAATAAATCAGACACAGAGCATAAGCATGAATCAAATTACTGTACTCAAATAGGAGCTAGGCACAGACTTGAAAGGAAAATATGTCATTTCCTTCCCTTCTCCACCATCTCGTTTCCATCTATTTTTAAATCTCTCTTGCCTGATACCTGTCTTCTTTATTCCCAGCCTGATTGTGAAATTTCTCTTATTCTATAATTTTCTACAAAAGTAGGGTTCATACTAATCCTGAAATGCTTGTGCTTCTTAATAAATATAAAGTAAGGTGTTAAAGACAGACCTCAGTTCCTTAAAGAATCAGAATAACATCTGTATCTCTTAAGAAGGGAAACCCCACTCACAATTCAAAAATGAACAGGTGCAACGTCCCCAGCATAATTTGTAATCTTTCCCTGGACTCTAATCAGAGCACTCTATCACCTGCGAGAAGACGTCGCTTTGTTGTCACCGTTCTTCCCAGTTCCTAGACTCACATTATTTCAATTGTTCTTTCAATCATTCGGTAACCACCCTCCACTTGGGTGTAGCCACAAGTACCTCCGTGTTAAACCACTTGTGAGACATATTAAGCACAACCTCAAACAATGCAGAGAAATATTGATTTGTGGAAAACAATGGCACCAGACAGAATGAACTAGCTGTTCTCTTAAATGGGTCACCCGTTTAAGGCCAATATCAAAGTTAGCTCCAGAGAAGAGGTAAAGAAATAAATAGACTTTTCCAACTTCTTAACTGTTCTTTAAGGACTTAATCTTTTTTTTTAATTCTGGAAAAATTCAAACATAGTTAAAAAAGTAAAGAGAATCATAAAATGAGTCCCATAGATCTATCAAAAAGAGAGAAGCATGTAGAAACACAGAGGACACATAAAGGACATGTCCAATTGCTTACCAGCCTCCCCAGGGTTGTATCACAGATCTATCCTTATGTCTACACATAGACTTCAATGTACAGGAATCAGGTGTTATCCATTTAAAAAGAACCCTTTATGGGAGGCTGAGGCAGGAGGATCACAAGTTAAAAGCCAGCCTCAGCAACTTAGTGAGGCCCTAAGCAACTGAGCAAGACCCTGTCTCTAAATACAATATTAAAAAGGACTGGGAATGTGGCTCAATGGTTAAATGCCTTTGGGTTCAATCCTGTGGGGTGGGGAGAAGCCCTTTATCACTCAAATATCAGTAAAAGTTTATTACAATGTCATGTCATTTCAATTGATAAAAAGAATTTGTCAACTGTCTGCTCTGTACAAAGAACTAAGCTGGCCAGGATGAGGAGACTGTAGAAAGATGAACTGCTCCTTAAAGCCTGTTAACCACATTCCTTTATCAGTACCACACCCACCGTGGCTTTCACATCTATCTGGTGCCTTTCATTTTGAATCCACCCTTTAGCAGAAATTAATCTACAATTCTTGGTTTTCTCTGTTTTGAACAGCACAGTTGTTGCATATCTATGAACTTTCCAGTCTTAGAAATTTAGTTTCATGCTGGGCTCAGTGGTGCATGCCTGTAATCCCAGCGGCTCGGGAGGCTGAGGCAGGAGGATCACAGGTTTAAAGCCAGCCTCAGCAATTTAGCCAGGCCCTAAGCAACTTAGTAAGATCCTGCCTCAAAATTAAAAAATAAAATGGGCTGGGGATGTGGCTCAGTGGCTAAGTGCCCCTGGATTCAATCCCTGGTACAAAAAAGAAAAAAATAATTAGGTTCTCTTCCACTCTGTGTGCTTTGTTTATGTTTGCTGTTGTTGTTATTCTTATGGGATTCTAACAGTTTTATTCCTTAATTTTTATTTTAGCCAATTTCCACAATAAACAGGTATGCCTGAAAACTAATCTTTTAGGCCCCCACTTTAATATTCAAGCCAATTCTATCTGAGAATCAATACTTAAAATTGGCAGCATCATCTATATGATCATGGTAGGATTCCGTCTGGTGAAGTGGAAAGGACAGGAAAAAAAAATAGAGAAGAGGCCTAAGAAAGTGTTGCTTATCTGTATTACCTCCCATTTTTTATGTTTGATTTTTTTCTCTATGTTAGCAAAGCCTTATTCCCAATACTGTCTCCATGTTTTCATGAATAGTACATAAGGGATTAGTGGAGAGGTGGGGGCAAAGAGGAATCACAACTACCATACATCCCCTATGTAGTTTCTAAATGTTTCTGGGAAATATCATCTAGTTCCCCTTTTACAATATTGATAATCAACATTTTTCTACAACATTTGTCTCAGAAGGATGTAAAGTAAGAACTATATGTGGGTGATTTGAAGCCATCCACCACTGGAGGAGGACAGTATCTTAACAGTGCAAGCTGAGAATGACCAATGAATACATTCAGAGTGTTTGGGACCCTGGAGTGATGTACAGTGATCATTTTTCCTCACATTTTGGTCTAGCTGTATCCTAGTTGATTGGTTTGCAAGCTATAGAAACCTACACTGAATAATTTGAGTTTTTAAAAACTTTTTAATCAACAATTAAAACTCTATATTTTATGGCATATAACACAATATTTTGATATATGAATACACTGTGGAATGGCTACTTAACATAGGTATTATTATGTTAATTCTTTGTTTGGAGGTAAGAATACAAAATCTACCCCAGCAATTTCCAAGTATACTAGTATTAATTATGGCCACCATGATATCTAATAAAGTCCTCAAACTTATTCTTTCTAATTCTTATTCTGCCTACTGAAATTTCATGTCCTTGGACCAAAAAGGACTGGGAATATGAAATTTTATGTCTTTGGACCAAAAAGAACTATGATCCCCCCTCCACCACCCTCAGCCTCTTTACTTTAGTTCTGGGAGTTTGATATTTTTAGATTTCATCTATAATTAAGATCCTTCAGTACGTGACTTTGGGTCTTGGCTTAATTCACTTAGCATAAGACCCTATGGGTGCCTATCTTTCCCCCCTTAATGCTGTATTCAAGCTCAATGGCTTTAAATACCATTAATAGGCAGACAACTTTCAAATGCATTTTTTAGCCTAATATTTCCACTGAAACCCAGTTCCCTTTGTTCAACACTAAGGCAATTCTCAAACTTAACTTTTCAGGATTTAAAACTCCAAATTTTTCTCTGCAACCTGCCCCGTCTAGATCTCAATAGACTCATGTTCAACTTCTCTTTTCTCACACCTACATTTGCTCTAGCAGTAAATCCTATAGGCACTACTTTCAAAAATCTATTCAGGATCTGGCCACTTCTCAAAACTTCTGTGCTCCCATCTTGATTGGAGTCACCATTTAAAGACGCTCCTCTGGATGATTGCTATAACCTCCTAAATTTTTCAGGGATTCTGTCTTTTGCTCACAGCAGTCTATAATTTGCACAGTGACAATAGAATGGTCCTTTAAAAAAAAGTTATATCACTTCCTGATGAAATGCCTCTAAGATGACCATCTCGCTCAGAATAAAAGCCAAATTTTCATAATGGCGTCTTTGGACCTTACACAGTCTGGCCTCTGATCACTTTCCAGGCTCTACCTCCTCATGCTCTCCCCTTATATAGTACGAGTCTGTCTCACCCACCTCTTTGCTGTTACTTTAGCAAGTGCCTTCTTGGGAACTTTGCACCTCCTGTTCCCTTTCCCATGATACTCTTCCCCAGACAAGCACAGCTCATTGTGTCACCTGTCTCAGGGCATTATTCAAACACTACTTTCCCAGTAGGGATTTCTTGAACTACTTTATTTAAAAGTGTCCCCTCACCTAAACCAACCATTAAATATTCCTTAGCCTCCTTTCTATTTTTATACCACTTATTGCCACTTAATGCAACATACATTTTATTTATATATTTTTTCACTTTCTCTTCCCAAAATGTAAACTTTATTAGGGAAGAGATTTGTTTGTTTACTGTCTTATTATTAGTACATTAAATATTCTTGCTCTCAAATTTTAGGATGGTTTCAATGACATGGACTCAGTCTATAAATTATGTGATTTAAAAGTCAGGTAAATATTATACATATCATCTTCCTGGTTGCTCTCCTTTGGAAATAACCTTGTTAAGACTGAACTTTGGCACCTGTCTCTACCACTTTCCAGTCTTGGTGGTTGTGGCCACTAGAACAAACTACCGCGAAGTTGGTAACTTAAAATCACACAAACTTATTTTCTCAAAGCTCTAGAAGCCAGCATTCCTAAATAACGATCACTGAACGGAAATCTAGTGCCTTTTTCTTTTTTTGTCTGTGTTCAAATCTTCCTTTGACCCCTTCTTATAAGGATGCACATGGTTGCATTAGAAATCTACCCTGACAATACAGAGCAATTTCCCCATCTCAACATCCTTGACATAACCACATCATCAGAGACCTTATTTTAATGTAAGGTGACACTCATGGATTCCAGGGATCAGAATGTATGTATTTGGAAATGAATAATTTTTCAATATCCTACTATGTTCAAAAGAGTTGACATCATATTTTCCCATTCATAATTTCAGAGAAATCTGTATTTGTCAAAGTAAACCAGCTTATGATGTGGCAACAATAACAGAACAACCCCAAATCTCGTGACTTCGGATATGAGTGTTTGTCTCCCACTTATACCATAGTCCAATGTGGGGAGGATTCTGTTCCACCTCATCCTTCAAGGATCAGACACTTTCTGTCATGGAACTAGTCTCCATTGTTTCTTGGCATTGTTCTAGTCTATTGGGGAATAAGGAATAAGACAAGATCACACACACGTGTGGCTGTGAGAACACTAGCAGCCCCTACCACAGTATCTTTAGGCACTTTTTCCATCCTTTATGTGGCAGACTGTACTATTTTCAAAGTACTTGTTAGCCCAATCTGGGTTGCCCCAGCCTTTGACATTCCCCCTGGGAATAAGATTAGACACTGTCACTCTCTCGAACTCAAGCATGACCATGTAACTTGGTTTGACCATTGAAAGGTAGGCAAAAGTGACAACTCTGGCCCTGGCCAGAACCCAGGCATGTGTCCACTCCTACAGTGAACATTGTTCAGGAGGCTTAACAATGTCTGTCTATCTGAATGGTCAGGAAGAAGAGAAGAACACAAATGCTGTGATCCCAGTATCCCTTGCAGCATCAATAAGTCATTTTGATATACTTCCTTTCTCAATGTGGGAGATTAGATTATGTGCAAAATAGAGTATTTGCTACATCTCCCTTCCTTTTAACTTCCCACTTTCAGAGAAGATTATACGTCTTCATTCTATTGAATTCAAGAATGGTTATGTAGATTTCCTCAGCCAATGAAATCTAAGCAGATGCTACAAGTGTCATTTGGGGATATAGCACATGATTCAGCCATCTTTCTGTTCCCTCTGCCAGGAGACAAGCAATGTGGCAGATAAAGTCTGCTCTACTGCACAGGTCCTTCAATTCAGAGAGCATGGAGCAGAGCTATAGCAAACCCCGATGGACATATTATGTGTTTTAAAAATAAGCCTGTTAGGCTGGGCATGGTGGTGCATGCCTGTAATCCCAGAGGCTTCAGGAGCTGAGGCAGGAGGATCACAAGTTCAAAACCAGCCTCAGCAAAAGCAAGGTGCTAAGTAACTCAGTGAGACCTTGTCTCTAAATAAAATACAAAATAGGGCTGGGGATGTACTCAGTGGTTGAGTGCTCTTGAGTTCAATCCCTGGTACCAAAAAGAAAAAGAGAAACCTCTGGGAATATGTCTCAGTGGTAGAGCTCTTGCCTAGCATACACAAGGTTCTGGATTCAAATCCCAACACCAAGAAAGAAATTATCTTTCAATGCTATAAATCACTCAAACGTGGAGAACTTTTTAAAATAGATCATGAACTGGGAAATATATTCCATTATTTCTCACAATTTATCAATGGTTAATTTTTGAACTGAGGATGAGCTAAACTCAAAAAAAGCTAGATTTTCTTAGAATTGTCTCAGTTTACCACCTTAACTTCTTAACTGTATCCACCTTTCCATTCATTTTTCCATTTTTCTTTCTTGAAAATTTTTTCCTTGTTTTTGTCACCTATTTTTCCATCTCTTTCTTTGCCCTGATAAATCACTAAAAATATTCTCTGATGTGGAATCATTTAAGTATTTTAATACACTGATTCTACAGTGTATTGAAGTTAACTTTGTATTGAAGTTTACTAATTTTTAATTTTTTTAATTTTTCAGGGATATTGTCAGTGGTTGTTAAACACAGTCATTATTTAAAAATGAAGTTAAATACATTTATAATTAAATAAATTATATTTCAAAGGAAGATAATAAATGCTCAAATTCATCTCTTCTTCATAATTTCATGAGTTTCACGAGTTTCTAATCTTACCAGTTCTCTTAGATTATTGATCTATTATATCTGGTAGAAATGGTATATAATAACATGCTACTGTACATGTCTTTTAAACCTTTTGTGTTAGTCAGCTTTGCATCGCTGTGACAAAATACCTGAGAAAATCAACATTAAAAAAGGAAAGGTTTATTTTGGCTCATGGTTCCGAGTTTTAGTCTAGATGGTTCTTTGGGGCCTTACAAAGCAAAGCATTAGGTAGTGAGTGCATGATAGAGCAAAGCTGCCCACATAGCAGGAAGAGAAGGGAAAGGGGACAGCATGTACCCTTCAATGGCACACCTCCAATAAACCACTTTCTCCAACTAAGCCCTACCACCTGAAGTTTCCACCACTTCTCAATAGTTCTTTAAGTTAAAATCCATAAACGTATTAATCAATTTTTAAGTCAAAGTTTTTATTATCTAATCACCTCCTAAATGCCTTACCTTGTAACACTGCTGTTTTGGGGACCAAGCACATGAGCTTTTGGGAGACGTCTAAACCATCGCTATGGTGCTCTCTGCATTCAATGATTTCACACTGGTGGCTTGAAAGCAGATATGATGGGAATATTTACATCACAGAAATCAATACACTTTACACATCAGAGCTTTTGTTTGTTTTTACCAGCTCCACACTCCTAAAAATACATACTTATAAAATGTTGCATAAATTTTAAGTCTAAAACAAACAAGGGGCAGTTTTTAGAGAAGTACATTCTCTCAGTTTTCAGGACATACTTTCTACATCTCTAGTAATATATTGTCTGAATAGCCCTTTTCTCTTTCAAAAATATGTCTGACCATAGCCAGATGTAGTGGCACACACCTGTAATCCCAGTGGCTCAGGAGGCTGAGGCAGGAGGATGGCAGGTTCAAAGACAGCCTCAGCAAGAGCGAGGCACTAAGAAACTCAGTGAGACCCTGTGTCTAAATAAAATACAAAATAGAGATGGTGATGTGGCTTAGTGGTTGCATGTCCCTGAGTTCAATCCCCAGTACCAAAAAAAAAGTACATACACACACACACACACACACACATATATATTTATGACTTTATTTGGAATGCTCTAAGAATTAAACAATGGGAATTAAATATGTCAGAAGGAATTCACTGCTCAGGAAAAGAGATCAGCAGAAGATAAGGAGATAAAATTTTGTAGGCCAATAAGATGATTGAATTTTCTAATAGGGTTAATTCTTTTCTAATAAGGAAGAAGGCCTCAACTACTGGAGGGGAAATAAGGTTTTACCATATAGGAAAGTGTTTACATTTCATATATCATATCTATTGAAGTGATTTCAATCTTTAAAAAAAACTAAGCTTTCATAAGCTAATCACCTTCCTTATCTTCATATTCTGACTAATTAGTAATTATAAATTGCCTATTTTAAAACAGGATCTAGGACACAATGAGAATTTTTAAAAAGTTAAATCAACTGGGCTGAATGCCCAGAAAAATTAAAAATTTAGTTTAATACTCCTGGGATTCCTATGTGTATGTCTATATGTCTATGATTGGGTTTATTAGACATAACTAATTGAAAAGATAAAATATCTGGAAATTAAACCTCAAATAATGTTAGAGATAAGAAAACATTTTTTTTAATCAAAGTTCACTGGTCAGGAAAAAAAGTCTACCAAGCAACTTAATTCAAGTTTTTTTAAAAATAAATTTGAGTTGTTCAATACACCTTCAGTTAATACCTACAAACAAAAATTTACTCTCTAAACCTACCAGTAAGCTTACTAATTGAGTCAGCAATAGAAAAGTTTCCAAGAAGAAAAAAATTGGAGTTAAATAATAAGAGACAAGGAAAGGACTGAGCAGATGCAGATAGACATGTAGAACAGAAGGAGAAGAAAAAAGCAGGAAAGGTAAAGTATTTAGAATATATTCCAAGGACTATTCTTAGGTTACAGGCACACAGTAAGCAAGTCATTTGACTTGTACTACTCTCAGCTGCGTTAGTGTATCAGCTTATTAAAGCTCACTTTTATTTTCTTTTATTTTTTTAATGTCTAGCATACAACTCAGGATGCTGAGGCAGAAGGATTGCAAGTTTGAGGCCAGCCTGGGAAACTTAGAAAGACCCTGTCACACACACAAAAAAAATTTAAATGTCTTGGGGGGGATGTAACTTGGTGGAAGAGTGCTCTTGGGTTCAATCCCCACTACCACACACACACACACACACACACACCCCACAAAAAGAAAAAGGAAAAAAGGCCTCATATAGTGCCTTGCATGTTAGTAACATCCCATAACTTATCAATTAATTAATATTTACACCATCAATATTAAATAAATCAGAGCTCTGCTTTGAATAGATCAAACCAGTAAGAATGCATATCCCAGAACTATGATATCCATGCTGACAGTCACCAAAAGGAATGCTACCCAAAATAGAATCAGCTGGATTTCTTGGTTAAAGATAAAAATGATAACAGATGCCTATAATGACCACACCATATGCTATGGTAATTGCAATATTATCTTGATTTTTGTTGTTGTTTTTAACACGGGCTTGACCCAGCATTGAGGCCCTGGTTAGAAGCTGGTCCTTCTTGAGCAACTGATTAAGTTCATCCCCCACCATTTCCTTTATAGGACTCTCACACTACAAAATCAACAATCCCTACTCACCCAGGGCCAGGCCCAAAACAACCCTATGCCCTGGACATGCAAAACTATTCAAATTAGCCAACTTGCCCTGGGCCAGAATCTCACCCCCAGGGCTATACACTGGTTGTTCCCTATAGCACCAGCATGCTGTCCCCTTCTCTCATTCAGAACTGTAACAAAAAGTTCATCTATCCAAATGTAATTATATTATATCCTGATCATTAAAATCATCTTCAAATCTTATAAACTGTAGCCATATTGGATAGGAAAAAATTAAAATAAAGCAAGTAAAGTAACCAATGGCAATGACTACTGTGTGCGTGCATGTGTATGTGTGTGTGTATGTGCGTGTGCAGTTACTGATATAGAATAACTTAAGCCTTGACAACTTAAGTAAGAAAAGCCTTGGCAAGCCACACCTGCTGACATTGTCTTAAGGTGCACTCTGTCATTGGAGCCACCGTTCAGGAAAGAAGAGTCCCAGAGTGAAGAATAGATCCTGTGCAAGAAGTAAATAATAAAATCATCCAGCGCTCTGTGGTTGTGACTGTGACCTCCCCAACTGATCTTTAATCTCCCAAACCCCACCTTAATATTCCAAGATTTTGAGGGTCAAAAAGCATTTTGGTCTATTCTATGAGCTGAAAGTAGATATCAATTAGTAATGGTGAAGTGACTCAACCATTATTTTAAAAACTTCCTAATCTCCCTGAGCTTTAGTTCCTTATCTATAAAACCTAAATAATGGCTCCTAGGTTATTAGATTAATAGAGATGACAAATGTACAGCAGTTTAGTCCTTGATACAATAATCCTTAATTCATGATTGCTATGCTGTCAAAATAAAAATTCTGCTACTAAGTGTCATTTAATCTTGAAGTTATCTTTCATCGCTACTACTTCCATTTTAGGATCATGGTTCTTATCCTACCAAATCCCTTTTTCTTCATCATTTAGAGTGTAATTCACTCCAGGGTCTCTTTGTTTCCAGCTGCTCTGCACACCACTCCCTGGCATGCTGCTGAAGGAAATACTGATACCTATGCATCAACTTCATACTCCCCATCCTCATGTTCAAAGTTCTTCTTTCTTACATCCTTTCACCCTTGACTCCTTAGCTACACATCTACCCAACTTTTCCCAGTGGCTGAAATGTACTTCTGGTCATCAGAACAGCCTAATGCCTGCTCCCTACATTCCTCAGAAGGTACCATCAGTCTCACTACAACACTTGGTCCTGTATTTCAACTCCCTCTTAGAAGGCTCCTCAAAGAAAAATCCTCACCCAGTCTTCAAGGGCAGTTCAACAGTGTGCTTTCTGTAGGTTTTCTTCTATCCCTTCAAAATTATTTCCACCGAACTTGACTTTTCCCTGCCTTTTTCCTTGATACCATAAGTCTGGAAACTTATTTTATACCCTCTAGAAAATTAGAAACATTATTAAGGCAAAATTATGTCATTGATTTCTTTTGCTGGCTTAGCGCTTGACCCAAAAGTATTCATTAAAAATTTGATTGCCTGAAAATAAGAGGCCAAAAGGAAATCCACATTTATTGAGGACTTACTGTGTGTCAAGCCCATGCCCTGTGTACTTTCTTATTGTCCCCCAAAAGCTACTGTGACAGTTTTGCATTTTTGCCATTTATAGATAAGGAATGGCTCATGTGACAACCCAGTGACATGAAGTCATATACCCAGGGCTTCACCCTCAGCCAGCCAGTCAAAAACTACCTTGCAGCAGTTGACTACTCTTTTTTCTCCCCCTTGAAGACTCAAACCATTCAGATCTCAGCGCCTCTGTACCTTGGTTTCTTCTCTTCAACGAGTCTTCCTCCAATTCTTCACATTACTATTTCTCTCATGACTAAGGTCTCAAATCCAACTTTCTCTCTTCAGGGAGATCTTTCCAGGCCATCTGTGCTAGAGTGGTCCTCAGCCACTCTCCCGACAGCACACCATTTGACCTTCTAATAACACTAGAGAAGGACTGAATTTATCTGTGACTGTTAGTTATAAATAAATCTAAACCCCTGCTGTTAGGCGATTCCATATCTTACATTTAGACTAGGCCAAGACAAAGGTTTATTCTTTCATAAAGGTGTGTGATTCAACATTATAAACCTTAATAACAGTTATTTTTAATTGAAACACCTGTTATTAACTTTTTACTTGTTCTGTTACTTGTCTTTTAGTAACATTTTGTGACTTGAGAGGCTAAGGCACGAGGATCACAAGTTCAAAACCAGCCTCAAGAGCTTAGTGAGGCCCTAAGCAAATTAGTGAGACCCTATCTCAATATAAACATTTTTAAAAAGGGGCTAGTGGTTAAGCACTCCTGGGTTCAATCCCTGGTACCAAAAAAAAGAAAAAAATATTTAAATTATAAAAATTATTATGAGCCATATGAAATGGCTGCTTTTGTCAGTTAAAAAAGGTGTGGAATTGGTAATTCCATGCAGATCAACCAGAGAGACAAGCCTCATTGACTGATAATCTATAGATACCAGTTATAGTTTTCTAGGTTCCCAAATTGTTATGCTCTGAGACAATAGAATTATGGGGAAAATATTACCCTTCATGATAGTTTACTTTTCTGAACCCAATGAAGGTGTTTTCTATACCACTCAAAATAAAACTCAAGTGCCAAAGAGAATTCTGATCTACCTTTGGTATTTTAGAGAAATACATGCTGTGAAACAATTAAACACCAGTTTGCATAGATAAAAAAAAGGAAAACACTTTGAAATGGGCACAGTTTAAGAGATCGTTTTTAAAAGCCAATCTAACTATAGGCACATACACAGTGAGACACAGTACATCCATCAACCTTAGAAAAAGGTTTCTGGTCTGAGTATTGACATGCAGGATAGTGGCAGAGCTCGAGATAATGGCAGCTTTATTCCTAGAGTGATGTTTTTAGCTGGGACTTCATTAATGTGTGCAAGGTTGCCTGAGAGAAAATAGCAGATCAAAAATGTCTGGGGTTTGCAGAAGATTTTTTTCCCGTAGACAAATTATTATAAAGAATTTTCTTATATGTCTCTAGATTTCACTAATTCTACCTTCAGACAACTCTAAATTATTCACGTAGATTATCCAATTTGTGGGTTAATTTGTAACATGATTTTAAATTAGTGCCTATCTAAAGGGACACACTGCTAACTAACCCCTTTTCCTGGATATGCACCAAACTGAACTCAGGAAGGAGTCACTTAAGTAGATCCAAAAAGCAAATCTGCTCAATTCAAAAGTTATCCTACACCAAATGTTCTGAATTTCATATTATGTTAGATCATTTTGATACTATATTTCTTTGAGAGGGTGTGGTTTTGTCATCTTTGTTTTGAATGTTTGGATTCAACTTTCCAAATGCTTATTTACTCCATGCAGAGGATTAAGTGTGGACTTGAGATACACTTAGGAGAAAAATCACTATGTGAGTTTAAAACTGCCAGCTCTGAACGGTAGTTATGTTGTGTGCGCAAGAGAATAGCGAAGTTCTTCACTCACCAGCTTTATAAAAGTCAGAACCGAAATCTTTAATAAAAGCTGCTGACCATGGATACTGCCAAGAACTAAATTTAAAAGAGTAAAACCAAATCTAAAGAAATAAAAAAGAAAGATAACAAGGATTAAATCACAGCTCGCTGAATGTTAGGCCTGTTCTCATAACAAATGAGAATGATTTTTTCCAACCCACAGAATACTTCCAGATTTAGGAGCTTCTTGAACTTGTCTAGGTTTTCATGTATTTGAATCTTAAAAGCTTGGCACTAACAGAATTTTTCTTGCTTAGCTAGAAGCGAATATAAAAATCTTCCTTGAGGAACATTCTTTGTAGGTTGAATGTTTTTGAAAAGCCCCTGGGAGACAAGGCCTTGGTACCTGGGACAAAGAGAAATGTGTGGAGCTACTTACAGGACACAAGAAGAGAAATGCATTTGTAATGAAGCTTGCGTTGGATGGGATCAGGTGGAGAATAAGCTAGAAAGCTCTGGGGGAAATGTGCAGACTTTGCAAAGCTACGTGCTGTGTTACAGGTAGTGATGAGTTGAATTTCATCCCCAGTTAAATTCATGTTTAAGTCCCAAACCACAGGATGTAAAAATGGGACTTAATTTGGAGACAGGGTCTTTATAGGAGTTATCAAATTAAAATGAGGTCATGAGAGTGAGCTTTAATAAAATATTGCTAGTGTCCTTATAAAAAAAAAAAAGAAGAAAAAATTTGAACAGAGATTCTTGTAGAGAGATTGGCATGTATACATCAAGATGTCAGCCACAGCCCTCAAAGGAATGCAGCCCTGCCAACACCTTCATCTCTGACTTCCAGCCTGCAGCACCATGAGATAATACACTTCTGTTCTTTAAGACACACAGTTTGTGATTCTTTGTTATGTCAGCCCTAACAACTGATACATATAGCAAGGGAATATATTAAGCCCTGATTCATCTCTACATTAAGATCTTCAGTAAAATTTATATCGCACATTAATTCTATCAGTGCAAGGGAATTACTTCTGAGGATGCAAAGAGCTTCTAAACTCTGGATAATTGCAACTATGTGGGGATTAAGACAGAAAAAAGACACAAACTGACAGATAACAACTCAGTTACTCTACATACACCTGCCTTCACACTGTACGTGATAACATTCCACAAGGGAAAGGAAATTCTGCATCTTTGTCCAGTCTCTCTTCTTCCTTTTCACATCCTTACCCACCTTTCTAAGTCTCTTTATTTATAAAGGAAGGCAGAGCAGAGTCTGCACTTTGAAATAAAGCAGGTGAGTTTTTAAATTTCAGCTCTGCCACTGGCAAGTTAACTTAAATTCTCTGAGGTACAGTTCTATGATGTGTAAGAGTGAAAACTTCTTTAAGAAGTCACTGTCACCAAATCTGTTGACACCTTGATCATGAAATTCTCAGCCTCCAGAACTGTGAGAAATAAATTTCTGTTGTTTGTAAATGGCCCACACTAAAGGCTGTCATCGCAGCCTGGATGGACTAAGACATTGTGTGGGCCACTTGCTTGGATCTTGATGTGAACAAATTAATGAAAATAATTTTTCAAAAAATAATTGGGAAAATTTGAATATAAATGGTATTAGGTATTGTTAGCTATTTGTTTACTTATTTATCTATCTTGCTTTTCTATGTGTGATAATGACCTTATGACTTTTCCCCCTTAAATATCCTTGCATGTTATAGACATACTGAAGTATTTACGTTAAATATTTGGGATTTGCTTTAATATACTCCATGAAAAGTAAAATGAGGGTAGAGTCTTCATTGAATCAGAAAAATGCCAATAATTATTGAAGTTGGTAATGAAAATGTGAAAGATTATATTATTCTCTCTATATTTGAGTATAATTCAAATTTTCCAGAATAAAAAAGTTAAATATTCTTTTAAACATATACAGTTCAAACTTGTTAGATACAAGTTTTGTAAGTTTATTTTTGGATCAGGAGTAGTCTTTCATTTCTACTAAATGAAAAAGAAGAATCTTTTCTACAAAAACAGGTTTTTACTGAAATGGAGATATATAACCCACTGAGCCTTAGGTGCCCATCAAAGTTTTTCAAATGCCTTAACATAAAAGTTTATCAAAACAAATTTATATGGGAAAGTACAAACTAAAAATAGGAAAGATTGTTCTTTGAATATTAGAAATTTTATTTTTGGCCAGATAACATAAAAACGAAGGCTTGGGCCTTACATACATGGAAGATTCTGAATTTCCTCTTTTATTGAAGATAAATCCATGTTAATGGATGGGTAATGTCACAATCAAGCTCTATCCGTTATGAATCACAGAACAATATCTTATGTCAAGCAAAATCTGCAAATGCTCAAGAAGATATTATCAAAAATGTTAGAGCAGTAATAGGTTTGAACATGTTTCTTCCATTTTTTGACTGATCAAATAGGCAAAACTTTTTAAATGTTGGTGACATGTAATTTAATTCATACTGATAACAAATCTGCATTCTACCAAAAGAGAGCTCATAATTCTTCCCAGCTCCCTTATAATGTGTAAGAAAAAATTATAATGACCATAAATTAGCACAGTAAAGAAATCCTGCTAGGTTTTTTTAAAAAAATTAAAGCTATTTTCTCTAATCAAAGTATAATATAACAGAAATATTCCAATAAAAATAATAAACAATTCAACTATTTGTGAATTAAGAATCACTCTTCTAAAGAATTGTTGGAGGAAAAAAAATATAAATTAATTACAATGATAATGCTACCTATAAAAACATATAAGAAATGGTTAAAGAAGTATTTGTCAGAGGAAAATTTATAATCTTATGCTTCCATCATTAAATAAGAAATAATGAAAACAAATGAACAAAACAATAAAATCAAGAAACTCAAATTTAAAAGCAAAAGAAGTAAAAGAAATGAGATGTGACTTTATAGAAATAAAAGCTTAAAACCAACTAATTTGAACATAGAGAAATATTAAAGTTTTTAAAAAGGCCAAAGTTTTGTTCTTTGAAAAGATGAATTAATTAGATAAATCTGTGATATGACAATGTAATTTGCAAAATGTTAAGCATAACAATGGGGTTACAATTACTGGTAGAACTATTTTTAAAATATTTAAATATCTTAGAAAATTTTATGATAAAACATGGAAATTTTGATAGAACTAAATTATACAAAATGATTAAAAGTGCCATCTATGTAATAAAATGGAAAGTAAGAAAACAGAGCTACCTCTCAAAGTGACATTGGGACCATACTCTCTTAATAGACAAGTTCTGCTAATTATCTTCACAAAGGAAAAATTGTTCATGTGTTTTTAAAGATGGTTTAAAAAGCATTACAATGTACATAAAATATCAGAATTTGTTTTACAATGTTGTAAAGTCCATCAAAAGCTAGTGAAAGATTCATGGAATTCATGGGATTCATTATCCTTTTGTGAGAAGATCCCTGAGTCTTCCAATTTCTTTAGGTACAACGTTACCAAATAAAACAAATCTCTGGAAAAGAAAATCATTGCATGAACTAATTTAGGAATACAAATAAAAACAACCCTTAAAAATGACAAAATGAATCCCCCAATATTTTTAAAGGTCAGCACAACATAACCAAGTATGGAATACTTCAAAAATGCAAAGATGGTTTGATCTGAGGAAGTCTAGAATAGGATTCCTCTAGTAAAAAATTAATAGTTAAAAATTATATAACCATCTTAATAAACCACCCAAGAGTGATTCAATGAAACAAAACTAAGAATTAAAAACTGAATAAAAGAAAAATATGAATATTTCAAGAATATTTCAAATATGGAATATTTCAAGAACGCAAAGATGGTTTGATTTGAAGAAGTCTAGCAATAGGATTATTCATACTAATATGACAATGGATAAAAATTATATGATGATCATTTCAATAGATACCCAAAAGCGATTTGGTAAAATTCTTTAAAAATTCAGAATAAAAATAAGAAAAATCAGTGGACAAAAGAATAAGATAATGTCTTACCATAGCCTATCACAAACCAACATCCAAAATCCTGCTGAATAATAGGGTATAAAGTCATTTATATTAAAATCTGACTAATACAAAACTGCCTGTTAACATTGTACAAGTAGTAAAGTCATTAAATAGAAGGAAAAACAATAAATACTAGCAATGAGGTATTAAAACTATATTATGATCACCTAACTGGACAACACAAAAGAAAATAAATGACATTTTACTAAAACTATTAAGGAAGTCTAAAAGTATGACTAGTTGCTAAATTAACATACATGACTCAGTTTCTTTCTTAGATAGTAATAAACAGTGAGATTAGGAAATGGAAAATTATTCCACTCATCATAAAACCAAAACATACAAATGCCTAAGGGAAAATATTAATGACACATGATTTCTTCTAAAGAAAACTCTAAAAATTGAGGAAATTTTTTAAAAAAGACATGAATAAACTGAGGTACCACATATCTGCATTTTAAACCCCTGTATAATAGAGACTTCACATATGATTTGGTACAATTAAATGCACAGGCTTTGGATTTGAGATACTGGAAAACATTTAACCTTTCAGAGCTTGTTTATTCAGTTCTAAATAGTTACAAAGGAATATCCATCCAGTAGGATTGATGAGGAGACTAAATAAAATGGTGCATGTACCTAGTTAAGATTAATAATGTTGGCTATTGTAAATTATTAGTATTTCATACTGAACCATGAATGTTAAACATTTTCTGTAAAGGGCTAGTTAATACATATTTTAGGCTTTGCAGGATATATAATCTCTTTCTCATGTACTCTGTTTTTTGTTGATAGTGTACCACCATTAAAAGTGTAAAAACTTATTCACTCTTTCTTTGAATCTAATTTTAAAAAAAATTTCATGAGCCCAGATTTGGCCTATAGGCTTTTATTTGCTTTCCCATATTCTAAACAAGTAAATAAATTTAACTTCAATAATAATCAGATAAATGCCAACTAAATGAAAGATATTGGATATGTAAAGATTTTTTTTCTAAATGGTGTTCATGAAGTTTTGAAGAATGGTCACTTTCATATGCTTTTGGTGAATTTATGACTGCTGACCCACTTGATACATCAGAAAGTTTAAAGTGTACATTTTCTTTTACCTATATATTCTATACCTAGAAATATTACCTAATAAAATAACTTAAAGGGCTAGATTTGTGGCTCAGTGGTAGAGCGCTTACCTAGTTTGTGTAAGGCACTGGGTTTGATTCTCAGCACAGCATATAAATAAATAAAAATAGAGGTCCTCAACAACCAAAAAAAAAATTTTTAATAACTTCAAGTGTTCTTATATGCTTATTACATATATGCTTGTAATATTGAAAAACTCATAAATTACTTAAATGCCTAATCATAGAGAACTGGTTAAATAAATTGTAATGCTGCTATATAATGAAATAATATGCAAATATTAAAATTAATAATGAATTTAATACCACCTTTTCAGTTGAAAAATAGAATACTAAATGAGACCCATTGTTAAGTCATATAATAGAGTTATTGGATAATTTAGGCAAGTAACTCCACCTTTGGAAAATAACATCCTGGATGACTAGGTCTCTCCATAATAGATGGGGACACTGCCCTCAGTAGATACAACAAAACCAAAACCAGTCAAAAGTGGAACCATGAAGGTCTGTGAGGAGCAAATTCATTTTTAGAGCAGTCTTTTTTCAAAACTTTTAAAAAATATTTCAATTTAGTATAACTTTTTTCAGATTTTCTTGCTATCTTTAAACACTTAAAAGTCCATCAAAAGCTAGTGAAAGATTCATGGAATTCCTGGGATTCATTATCCTTTTGTGAGAAGATCCCTGAGTTTTCCAATTTCTTTAGGTACAACACATTCTCAGAACTTTGGGTTTGGGTGGGATTTCTCCAAAGCTGGAAAAACTGTGAAGTAATCAAAATTTATATTCAACCATTTTTAATAGCCTAGTGTTAGAGTCTGTAAACAAGTCAGGATGGCGCCTGGCATTTTGCCAGAGGGAGTGGTTTGTGAAGTAACGCCAGCGAGCCATTAAGTGTGGAGATTCCTTATTGGTTGACTGCTGTATCTAGTTTATGTTAATTAAGATAAGCTGTGTGGAATGTATATATACCCCTCCAGTCATACAATAAACAGCTCCTACTCCTGCTGTATCAAGGTACACAAGTTGTTCATAACACCCCCACCCCCACCCCGGGTTATTTTGCGGCAGCTGGACTGCGGCAGCCTAGTATTTTAAGCTACTTCATTGATTTTTAGGTGTGACCTCTTCAGACCATACACATTTTCCACTCTCAAAATGCCCCATAATCTTCCTCCTATAGACTTTACTCTCACTTTAGAACACACCCTGTATATTTAATTGTCTAATGAAGTCGTGTCATTGCAGTCAAGAAGCCCTATCACTTCTCCAATTAACTGGTAACATCTTCAACTGTCCTACTCAGTGACCTAGACTCGCCTGAAGCAGTAGTGTTATCCAGTGGTAGGATCTGGGCAGCTTGGCAGGCTCATTGTGTAGGACTAACTAAAATACCTTTAATGTGAGGTGCTCATAATGAAAGTCTTCTTTTCATAGAAATTTACAATCAAATAGTACTATTGACATTAATAGCATTAAAAGATCTTTTATAATTTATATCTTAACAGTCCTCTCTGTGCCTACACCTTGTCTAATAACTATCTGAAATTATGACTGAAATTTTCCATCTGGCTTGTCTGTGAAAATATGCACCTGTTCCATCATTTCCCTCTTTAAGGGCCCAGCATTTGCCAGTTTTGTTTTTAGTTTGTTTTTCTGAGAGTTCCCCATATCCTTACATCACCTCCCCATATCGTTGTTTCAATCCACCCATTTAAAGTAGTGAATTCCCTAGAGACTACATAGAGGAGCACATCTTATGATTCCAAAGAACAAGAATTAGCACAAAGATTGGGTGGAGAAATCCAGGTAAGATGACGTTAGGATTTTCCAACAAATGAAAAGAAAAAAAGAATGGGAAATGAGCAAATATACATGTTGAAGCTGTGAGACCTTTGGTGTAATTCTTTGATGAGCAATTCTATGCGTGACCTTCAGAAGAAACTTACCTATTTCATGATTTGTTGACAGGCTGGTGTGTGACATTTTGACTAAAGGACCTAGTTACATTGTAAAAGAGGAAGGTACCCTTTAGGTAAAGAATATAAACAAATGTCTTCAACTCAGACATTTTTGAAAGAGCTCCAGAGACTCCTACTAAAGTGCAGGAGGGTGACATCCTGTAGCCACTGTAGAAAAGGAAGGTATTTTAGAACCTATGAGCTTGCTCTTAAATTATTTTTTCAGATTCATGTAGAAAAGCACAGAGGATACAAGTTGATCACTTAATAAAAGGATTAGAAAAATGTAGCCACTCCAAAGAAAGAGAATTGGAGAAATAAAAAGTTGAAAAGAGTTTTAAGATTTCAACCTTTTTTCGGATATCTAATTGAAATTTCCAATCAAGAATAAAGATAACAAAAAGGATGACAGATTGATGTTGCTACTCATCTTTACCATAAAGGACACTCAGAGTATTCCTGCTTCAAAAGTCCTGCTTAGGAAAAATTAGAATATTTGACAGAAATTGAAATCTCCAAGGAGAAAGTTATGAAACATCTTGAGAAAATTCAGCCTCCCTAGAACAGCAGGAGTGGATGACATTTAGCAATTAACTCCGAGAAAATAAAGAAATGTGCAATAGCAAAAATGCTGATAGGTTTTACATAAAACAGAGTAATCTATTTTGGCCTTGAACAGCTGTTAACAGTTCCTTCAAAGTCACTAACTAGCAATCGGTTGAAAATTCCTTCCCAGCATCTATGTGTCCTCTATGGGGAAAGTCGGGGAGGCGGGGAGGCAGAAAAGGTGAGTTTTACACTTTACAGATCTGTTAGAGAGAAAAAGGTTTTTTTTAAAATAGTGTCAAATAAAGGATCTTAGAGAAATCTTGGTAGGCATGACTTTGGATCTTTCTTCTGCAAAGGTCAAGCACTTGCTAGATAATTCTATCCAGCACATAACCTTTCTTTGAATCATCAGATCTTGCAAGATGAGCATCCTGGACATTTATGAATGAGATGCTCTAATGTGCATCTCAAATTCTCGTGCTAAATATTTTATCTTATATAAAAGGAAATTCATTAAATGTATGGTGGGTATTCTTTTATTAGAATAATGTTGGATAGTTGATATCAAAAAGAGCTATACTTTAAATGATTTAAATTCATTTATTGCTCATTACAAGCCAAAAGTCATTTCCAACTAGCTGAGAGTTCCATTTAATCACAAGTAGATAGAGTACAGCAATTGCAAACATCACAAAAAGATATCAACATCTAGGCAGAAACCCACAAAAAGTTTCTCACTGGGAAGTTGATATGCTCTAAAGAACGTTTTTTAATTATTTTTGGAAAACCCAAATGTGTGTTTGTAAATATGAATTAAAGTATATATTTATATTTATAAGCCATGTAAATTAATCTGCCATGGTTCAAGTATCAATCCAGTAAAGTTATATAATAAGACTGATCTGAAAAAGAGTAACAATGAGCTTTTGTAAGGCATGCACAAAACTAAAAAGACCCCTTTAATAAACTATCTTCATCTGACCATTCCCTTCCCTTTTGGTCCCACCTCCTCAAAATGTCAACTCTCTCCTATCCACCTGGCTACCCTTCAAAACTATCTCAGGTTGACTCCCCAGACTATAATGACCTCTCCTTTGTCTAACCCAGAACACTTAAAATTTATAGCACTCATTTGGCAATTACTCATTGGACAAAAACATCACCTGTGATATTTCTTTGATTGGTATTATTTAATATAGCTTTCTATCCACCCCTCTTTCTCACTCTATTATCTTTCTCTTCTTTGTCTTAATGTAATTTTTAAGCTTTCTGAGAGCATCAGGTAGAGGGAGGTCTATGGCATATTACTTCAAGGCACACACACACTGCCTTGCATCCAGTGTGTGTTTAAAAAGTGTTTGTTGATTCACAAAGTGAGTTTACAAACTTAACTTTATACTGGCAGGTATCTGCAAAGACATAATTAAATTGATGAGCTATGATTTGAAGGATGGGAGGTGGTAGGTAGCTAGACAGTAGGGTAGAATGAGGTTTGGCAATCTATCAGAGGTTTTGTGCCAAATCTTCACTCAACCACAGCCTCCCAAGGTTGCATGCAGGGCAATTACTTTAGGAGAGGAAAGCATGGCAGATTTTCACAGATTATTGGGTATCCTCCCAACCCCTCATCCCTGCCCCAACAGAGGCCACTGTGGTCTGATGAGTCTCTCAGCATAGAAATGCCAAGTACATGAAGGACAAAATCTTCACAGTCCTTTGACTGTTAGGATAGCCATGGAAGGAAAAAATGAAAAGTTTGGATATTTCTTCCTATACATCTGTGCTCCTTTTACCATCCAAGCACTGTGAAAACCAGATTCTTAATTATCAGTTAAGAAAGCACCAAGGTTTGTTAAGTGGCATACACCTGTAAGCCCAGAGACTTAGGAGGCTGAGGCAGGAGGATCACAAATTTGAGTCCAGGCTCAGCTTCTCAAGGCCCTGTCTTAAAATAAAAAAAATAAAAAGGGCTAGGAATGTATCTCAGTGGCAGACAAACTTGGGTTCAATTCAAGGAAGGAAGGAAGGAAGGAAGGAAGGAAGGAAGGAAGGAAGGAAGGAAGGAAGGCAGGCAAACACAGGGAGTTTCATTGACAACCAAGTAAAAGGAAAATACACAAACTATTCAGCAGATTTACTGACTTTTTCATATTTTACCTATGACATTAACAAATATCCTAGACATAAAAAGCAGAAGTCATTTAGGAAAATTTAGAGAAGGAGAAAGTTTTGCACCAAAAGTATCTCGTTGAATACAGAGAAACAGAACTGGCAATAAATGGTGAAATCTTCCAAGAAACCTTTAATTCCCCTAGCTGTAACTGTGGATGATCTGTGCTTTGCATACTGTTTAAAGTTTGTAGAAATGGAAAATATCATTAAGTGATTTATTTGGAATTTAGTCACCAGTGGTACTTAGTCAAATTTAAGAACACAATAGAATATTAGAAACTTCATGTTAACCTTTCAGAACACTAAGAAGATGCTGAAGAGAAACCTTAAATCGAATGCTTGTAAGTTTTAATAGAAGTTTAAATTCATTAGAAATCACTCCAGTTTACTAAAGGGAAGGACAAAATCAAAATTGTAATATTGGAATAATTGAATGTGTGGCTGTTCAACTATATCTAATAGCTACGTAATTTTTACTTATGACTTTTTTAAAAAGAAAAAAATGCCCTTTTCAAAATATTTAACATAAAATTTCAAAGGTCAAAGACTCACATGTGTGAAATTCAGATTTTAATCCACAAACCCCAGGTTGAAAATCCCTGTTGCAAATGGAAATATTAGCTGCGTGAGGCTAATGGGAAGGCCATTGAAGTTCTCCAGACAGGTGATTTCTCTCCTAATTAAAGATGTGATGGTATAGTTACTGGAAATGATGTAGTAAGTTTACTTTGAGTGGATATATGTATGGCATTCAAAATAATGGCCCCAAAGATTTTCACATCCCTAACTCTGGAACTTGCATATATACTATTATCTGGAAAAGGAGAACAATGCTTTAAATGAAATACAGCTACTCATCAGTTGACCTTGAAATGAGGAGGAGTTGTTCATCCTGATTTTTCAGAGAGACCCAATGTAATTACCAAGGTCTTTAAAAGTGAGAAATGGTAATAGGAGAGTCAATGCCAGGGTGAGATAGACTAGATAGGTTACTGCTAGGTTTGAAGATGGAAGAGGATCCCACGCTGATAAATACAGGTGGCCTCTGGAATCTGGAAGAGGTAAGGAAATTGAGGTAAGAGTCTCCTGAGGGAGGAGTCTAACCCCACCCACGTCTTCATTTGGGCCCAGTGAGACCCAAGTAAGATTTCCATTCTCCAGAGTTATAGGAAAATAAATGTTTGTTTTAAGTCAATAGTTTGTGGAAATTTGTTCCAGCAATAATAGGAAACTGATAGAATGGGTATGAAAAAAAGGGGTAGATAATTGTCCTTTTGCTGGAGAGCCGGAGAAATTCATATGTGAAATTTTCTAGGCAAGGTTCAAAGCAAGCAGAGCAGATCAACATTCCAGAAATCTAGAAGGATTTGATATGAAACCTGTTTATTAAAAAAGGAAGACTACCACATAACTAAATAAGTAGATAAATAAATCTAAGATAAATCGATAAAGCATTTCAATAAGCACCTATTACACACTCATGGGCTGTGATTCAAAGTACAGTGTGCAAGATCAATGCAGGTGTTCCAGGGAGGATCTTTGGCCTGAAAGCCTCTTTATGATAGCAGAAAAGAAAAAGCATTTTTAGCTACTATCTCCCACAAGTCCATACATCAGCTGATTTTCTACCAAAGGTAAATTACTCTACTAGAGGTATGGCTATAGCTACAATCAGAACAGCTTCCCTTACAAAAGAATGCATTTCCCATAAACTAAGATAAAAATCCTAGAAGTGGTTTTCTATATCACACTGTTCATTTTTCTTCACATACCAGTTTCCTTTATATCTTTCCTTTATCTTTACAAAACTCAACTTGACATTGGTACCTATATCAGTATGTGATAATAAGCAAGCAAAAACATATTTCTTTCCCAAAAATCTATAGACAAACATTCAGTGTCAAGGACATATTTTTTTCCCTATAAGTTTTGAGGACCACCTACAACAGCCATGACAGCTGTGCTAATCGAAAAAGCAAACGAGGCCACAAAGGACTGTTCTTTGACCATGTAATCAATTTTCCACTCAATGCATTGTTCATTCTTGGAGACTTTAATGCCAGAATTGATTTTAACAGCCATTATAGAAATACTTAAGTCAAAGGGCTTGCAACCTTTTTTAGCATGACCAATGGAATTTTTTAAATAGATATGTGAATAAATCATTGAGTATGATTCATATGCTTTTTTAAAAAGGTTCTTTGAGTCACTGTCCAGACACATTCTTTACAAGTAGTCAAGTGGACTAAGTAAAATCCCATTCTAAGAAATAGTGCATTAGCTCAGTTTATGCTTATAAAATTAGGTTTGAAACCATTTTCCAACCTTGTATACCATTTTCAGCAGCTCCCAGCAAAGCCAATAGATAATCAGTTAGCATATAATGGATGATCCCTATTCAACGTGAAACCAGAAGAAAATCCACATAAGCAAGCTTGACAAAAAATTTTTTTTAAAAAAAGTGACCTTAATTTGTGTGCTTGATACATAAAACCCAGAGAACAAGGAGAAATAATAAATAAATAATTGCTGCTCAAGGTTACCAGCTTAGGAGTTACTCCTTATGAAATAAAATGTTGAAAGAATTACTTAAAGACCTTATATATTTTTTTCAATTATTCAAAGAACAAGACAAACTAACAAAAAATCATTTGTTTATTTATGAATCCTCCAATGAGAGTAACTCAGGGCTTTCTATGTCTGAAAACAGAAACGTGCATACAACGAAATCTAAGCCATAATTAACACAAAGAATCTATTGAAAAAGGATGCAAACTTACAGACATTTTGCATTGGAAGCTTCTTATAACTGATAGTAGAGCTTTCAGTTTGTACTTTGATAGCTAGTGTCTAAATTATAGCAGGAGTGAGATTACCCAATAAGAAATTGTTTTGTTCAGAATTTTATGATTAAGTAGAATATATATTTGACTGAAATTACATAGATTCTAAATCATGTGATTGGAGTATCAATCATGAAATATCATGATGAGGAGGTTCTCTATCTTTTTTTATAATTTTTTTAGTTATACATGGGCACAATATCTTTATTTTGTTTATTTATTTTTGTGTATATGCTATATCCACCAACTTCCAAACGACCTTGAACCTCCAGTCTAAAGTTCCTCCAAGCATTTTCAGCGCTGGTGTCTGTATGGAATTTGGTGAACAGGCGGTCATTGTTGATGGTGTGAATGCTGTGGGTACAGCACAGGCATCCCTGAGAGTCCTCAGCACCATACCTGTTCTTCAGACCTCCTTATGTATTAGAGAGTGCACAAGGGACACAGATGTGACATCTATGTTAGCAATCAGCATTTACCTGGAGTTCTGCATATACCATAAAGCAGGTCTTTAATTCCATTTTGAGTTTGAACTAGGAACAAAGTAGGCAAAGGAAAATGTCCTTTTATTTAGTGTCAATATTGAGTACCATTCATTCATCTTTCAGCTGAATGTGATTTCTTTCATGATGTACTCCATAAAAACAAGACAGAAAGGTTCCCAGTGTGAAATAATTTGCGTTTAATTTCAGGGAAAGATAGAGTTTAAATTCCTTAAAAATATTACTTCTTAACATGTGCATAATCCCACAGGGAAAGAAAACAGTGTATTTATTGATTTAATAGTCAATAAAATCTTACAAATTGAATGCACTTGTGAACTCAATGTCTGATATTGTGAGAGTCACTGATATTAAAAGTCATTTACAGAAGATACTGAATTAAAATTTCAAGGAAGAAAAATTTGAATTTTCTCTTTGCAGGAGAGACTAAGTCTGCTTGACTGATTATATGAGCAATTCAGAGATACAGAAAAGATCTATTTGAGCATGCATTACAAATGGCCTCACAACCTCCCCACCACCACTACCACATACACACAAACACACACACACACACACACACACACACACACACACGGCTCCTCGGCACAGGAAGCCATCTCAAAATGAAAATCTTTAGTAGTCTTCAGGGAGTTTGTTTGGTAATTTGTAGTCTTATTCCTGATTCTGTAAACAAAAGACATTCAAAAGCTGTCTAATCTTCTTTTGGGACCATGTGTGGCCTTCAAAAAATCAAATATGCATCCTTCTTATGCAATATTCCCTTTGTACCAATTGTCGTCTTTCCCCCTTATCAGCAAAGTGTCCTTTTGGCTTTATCTACAGAATATTAAATAAGGATTTAGCCTTATTGTGTATATTAGAAGATTTCTAAAGCTAGTCGTAGATGGATAGAGATGGCTTGTGCAGTGGGTGTTCACATCCAGTGTCATGTGTTGTGTGCTCCACTTACAGCACTTTAGGAATGACTTGTGTACTCTGGCCTAACTATGTCAATGGACTTCAATAAATACTTGAAATTTCAGGGTTATAGATTCAAGGTAGATTCTAACAAGTTCTCAAAATGTCCTTATCAGGTAATTGGTATTTGAAAGACTGATTTCTAAATGTTCTTGATCTGGACTTAACAATTATGGGAAAATGAAATAATTAATGATGTGTAAGTCAAGTTTAAGTTTTTTTAGACTTTTCTATCAGCAGGCAGGTGCCCAAGTTGTCTCTTTGATTATTTTCTGTACTCTAGTGTTCCTCGTGTTGATAAGACAGATTGAGTAGGAACCTGACTGAGCTACTGTTAGGAAATTGAGCATAGCTAAAGATGATATAAAGGTAATTACACTGACCCTTAACTCATACCTCAGTCTACTCTCCACAATCCCTACCTGTTGGCAAACAAATTTCCACAGATTAGTCTATTACCATCTTAACCTCCTTTGGTTAAAACCTTACATTCAATAACAATTGTTTTATAATGTTTTCTACATTGTAAGCACTTTCCATAAATAATGTTTGTAGTCTTCACAAATTTAATCCTTACAAATCATCACCCTTCTCATAGTACAGATGAAGAATGTGGAGCACAGAGAGGTTAAGTTACTTGCCCACAATCTCACAGCTAATAGCTGATAAAGCTGCAATTTGGATCCTGCCAATTGAACTCCTGAGCCCATACTCTTAGCCACAGTGCCTTGTGGCCTCAGAAAAAGACAATAGAGTTCTTTCTCTTACACATGAGTTGTTCTTTCATACTCAGATATAGAAAAGCATTTAAATATTTGTTAATTTCAAATGAGATTGCATTCATTAAACAACGAGTTCAAATCCTTTCCCTTATCCCAAAGCACCACCATCAACAGGCTCACCTCCCTCATTTCTTGCTTAACCAAGCATATCACAAACTTAAGCACATCTTATACTTGTCCTTATATAAGCTTGACATTTGAAAGAAATAACATTTACTGGTATATAACCCAAGAAAGATGAGAAGTAAAAATACAGTATATGGTTTCTTCTAATTTCTGTTTTAGTTTGAATCTAGAAGAAATTCGAGATATTTGTTCCTTCCCCTCTTCTGTGACTCTCACTTTGAAATAATCTCCTTTTAATCTTAAACTCTTTATGTGAGGATTGTCATCCTTCAACTTGGAATGAGCAGAGCAGGGGTAGAAGGGAGATATTCCTAATGGCTACCTGGCAGCTACATCAGATCATATTAAAGTAGGACCTTTTTATTTCTCCCCTTTCTGACCACGGCTGGCCCTTTCTGGCGAACAGGCCAGGAAAAGGAGAACTGGTGAACAAGCGTAGTTCCTGGCACGCACCCAGTGGAGAGAAGTCTAAGGTCTCATCTTTAAATCAGCAATGAACAGTGCCCTATGGGGCAGGCAGCATTAGTCATGCAAAAACTCAATCTGCTTTAGAAAACTGTTTAGGAAAACGAAGGCCTTATAAGTGCAGGAATGTGGCCCTTCTGACCAGAGCCACCAACCCCACTTTCCTCCCCACTCCATTCTCACTGTGAACTCTCTTTCTTACACTTTTTCTCAATTAAACTTTTCCCCTCCTCTCCTCATGCCATCACCTCAGTTCATGAAGTATGGAGAACACGTACAAGCATGCAGATCACCAGAGCAGGAAATCAACATGAATTTATCTAAGGATATTAATCCTAGTGAATGCTATATTATTAAAAATGTCATTGCAAAGAGGAGAAGAAGGAGACTAGGATGTTCTACTTGCTGGACCAGAGTCAAGCCAGGTGTATTAGTCAGTGTTCTGTCACTGTAACAAAATAACCAAAGTAAATCAATTGAAAGGAGGAAAGATTTATTTGAGTTCATGGTTTCAGAGGTTTTCATCCATGCTTTCTTAGCTCCACTGTTTCTGGGCCTGTGGTGGGGTATGGGGGTGAGTGCATGGTGGAGCAAAGTTACTCACCTCTTGGTGGCCATAAAGAAAGCTGGGAACAAAATATGCTCTTCAAAGGCTACTAACCTACTTCTCTCAACTGAGTCCCACATCCTGAAGCTTCCACCATGTCCCAAAAGCAGCAAGAACTAGGCATCAATCCTTCAATACATGCACTTTTGGGTGATATTCCAGCTCCAACCTGTAACACTAGGTAAAGAGAAAACCTCCCTCCAAGCAGAGGCAACCATCCAGCACACTAATGGTGCCTTGCACAGTAGCACTGGGCCATCCAGTCAGATCACCAGACAAGGAGAACCATCAAAGTGAGTTACTGTACATTGCTGAATCCCTACACAAGCTCAGCTCTCTCTGGAAAACCACTTCTTGCCCTGGTCAGGATCTGATTTTCATTTGTTCCAAACAGGAAAATCTGAGCCACACTGATAGAAAAGATTTGTCCTTTCCTAAAATAATTGACATGGTTCATTAAATTTTTCCAAGAGGTATATTTTTTAAGGTCCAAATTGATTCAACTCACAAAATAGAAGCTTCTAATGGAAAAACGTCAGCAGGACCATATTTTTGAAACCCAGTTTCAGTTTCCACTTTTCTGCCTTAGACTCTCATTGTAAAATATTTTCTCATTATACAACCCTTTGAAATCAATGTTCTTGGCAAACTAGAGGAATGAATGAACAGTTCCATCAATGAACCACAGCACAGAAAGCATTTTAATAATAAAACATTATGATCCTTACATAAAGACTTGTTACAGGAGAAGAAATAAAATATGTTTAATTGTTTTGCCTTTGAAAAATAAAAAAATAATAAGTGATTTTGTTTGTGGGATATCCTCTCTGAAATGCCTATAATATTTTGAACTAGTGTTGCTTGCTTTTTGCTTTAGCATATCCATATTTCATTAATCAGATTATGACACTGTTAGACAAATTTTACATGATTTTTGTTTTTTAGTTTGCCTCTTAATATTCAGGGCAAAATCATATAACATCTCTCCTAACTAGTCCATAGAAAAAAAGTATATGAAAGGCATTATAATCACAGTTTGAATTGTGATTAATTCCACTTGGAACATGAGATGATAGCTGGGAAATTATAAAGTACATAATCTTTAATCTGAAAAAAGCACTATCTTCAGTTTCTAGTCAACTAAGAAATTTATCTAAGTGTATTGATACTTATTTTCTTCATTATGCTATAAATTGTTTAACTCCTTAATTAAAAATAAAAAAAATTAAACAAATGAATCTTCTCCATTTAAATAAAGTTATGTTTAATCATATTTAACAAATTTACTGAGGCTCAAAAAATATTTTGCTGTATGTGCCTTCAACAGATTAAAACCCAAAGTGACTCAACCTTTTGATCAATAGCAATTTCAGGGTAACTTTTGTTTATGATTCTCATCCTTCATAGCTTCAGTGTTTACTAATTATAATATTCTAGTTAATACTATGATCAAGAAAGCTCATAAAAGTAAATTACATAAGAGTATAAATATGAACTCCAATCAAATATACTTAGCAATCTGTTCTTTTTCTACTAAACAACTATATTTTGAAGACTAAAACACAAAACTATGATTCAGAAGATTTTGAAATTGGAGGAGCACATTTTGTGATGTGATCATCACTGTGTTTATTATGATCCTAAACAATGAAGTCCTCCTAATTCCACTGATGATCAAAAGGTAGGATCAGCAATGAATTTTTTGCTATATATTTGTTGCCTTTGGAAACTTCAGCAAAAAAATAAATAAATAAATTTGGGCTCGGGATGTGGTTCAAGTGGTAGTGCACTCACGTGGCATGCGTGAGGCATTGGGTTCCATCCTCAGCACCACATAAAAATAAAATAAAGATATTGTGTCCACCTAAAACTAAAAAAAAAATTTAATTAATTAATTAATAATAAATAAATAAATAACTGAGAACGGGCCACCAGACTTTCATTTTAAACATTATGATGAACTGAGTTTTATATATAGATATATATCCATCCATACATATATATTTCCCCATATATAAGATATTTAGTAATAATACAAACCTATCTCCCACTTTTATCATCTCACCAAACTTGACAGTACAAGTTTAGCAACATCCCCTGATCGTTAACTGCAAAAGTACACCTTCCTTTTCTGTGGCCTCTTAGTCTAAATGACAGACTCTGTTGAACCTTCTCTGATCCTGCTCTGTGAGAAAGGTTGCCTGGATCACTTACTGCTATATAACAGACTCCATATAAAAATTGAAATGTTGAGTAGTTTGCATGAGCGCATGGTGAAGCAAAGTTTCATGTATCTTTATATTCCTCCCACGTGAGACTGCCAAAGGAAATTAAATTGGAACTCATGCAAACTTGAAATTGTTTCCCAATTTCCTATTATTATTGAAAATAAATACTTAGCAAGGAATTGTGATCCTAACAAAATGGCAGAAAGCACTGTCAAAGGACCATATTTTAACTATTTAGTTTAATTATCTTAATTGGCTTAATTTTTGGTTCTAGAAACTGGCAACACTTCATCCCATAAAATAGATAATTGTTCTGAGGAGCAGAGCAGAAGAGGTTAGTTTCACAGACAGGGAAAAAGAAAAAACAAACAACAATAAGAAAATAAAAAACAGACCTGTCATTTCAAAATTACTTTTCCTTGCAAAACAAGGATAGACAGACAGGAACTATACAAAACAATAATATCTAGGAATTTATCATGATGCCAATTGAAACTGTGCTGTTCAGTTGGGGGGAATTTAGCACTTATTTCTAATCTTAATCTCTTGGAATATCAGATAAATAGTTTAGTTTCCACTTGGTGTTCTGAAACTTTAGCCTGAGTAACTCCATTCTGATCTTCAAGCTGGACTGTTAATGTGGAATACAGGAGCTTAATCCAAAACAATTATCTCCTATAATATTTACTTAACAATGCAGCACAGACAATATAAAGCAAAGTGAAAATGAAAATTAATAGACAAATAATTATCTATTAATTTTCATTTTCACTTTGCTTT
This sequence comes from Marmota marmota marmota, assembly GCF_001458135.2. Taxonomy (NCBI): domain Eukaryota; kingdom Metazoa; phylum Chordata; class Mammalia; order Rodentia; family Sciuridae; genus Marmota; species Marmota marmota. The sequence continues at coordinate 7,396,346 of NW_025999942.1, read as the reverse complement.
ATATTTTAACTTTTCCTTAGGAATCCATTTCCAAATCCCACTCTAAGGAGTGAAAAACAAACCACAAATTGTAAATGTAAAATTCATTGTAAATGAACAAATAACGTTTCTCCTCTGCTATTGTCAACTCTCCCTTTAAGTTCATCAATAGATTCCGACTTCCTTACTCTCTATACTTACCAGACTCTCAAAGGGATTCTCTTCTGATGCAGACTGCCATCACATGTCACTATCATCCATGCTAGATCCTATGCAGGTAGTTGGCATCCAGAACAGCTTTCCATCTTTCCACTTCATCAAATCCCCATAATTTTCTAATCACACATGAGAGCATCTTTTACCATCTCAACTATTAAATTTTCTTTTCTTCTGTTCATATTTAATTCCAATATTATTTTAACTCTGAAATGTTGGCAGTGGTAGCATGCATATAAAAAGCTATGTAAATGAAGCATTATGGAATAGATAATACATGTGAATAACTATGCAGTTAGCTATGCAGCCAAACCAGAGATGCGTGTAAGGGCATGCTATCCAAAAAGAACTGGGAGTGTGGATGCTGTTTGACTTCTGATAGACATCTCCACTCTGAAGGCTGCTTTTATCTGTATAAATGAACATTGCTGGATGACAAAAAGAAAGTTATTTTGATGATACACACAAATATTCAAAAAGGAAGTGCTTGCACCAGACCATTGCTCAAACCTCTGATTTTCCCCCACCCCCAATAAAAGTATTTAGCCATCCCATTCATGGCTTTGTTATTATGCTAAATCATTCCTGCTATTTTCTAATGGGTCAGGTAAAATTCCTTTCATTTTTACCTCGCCAGCAAGTTCTACTTCCTCTTTGCAAATGAGATACCAGCTATTTGACCTCATAAGAATAGTATTAGGAGAGTTTGGGATGAGATAATGTTCAAATGTTAATGACATGAGACCTACATCGCTGGTGATTTGGTGAAAATACACATTTGTATAGGAAGATGAGGTCTTCTCCAATGATACATTAAGTACTTTAACATAAATCTGTGTTTGCTGTTTCAAAGTGTTAGAAATTCATAACCCTTTACTTATGTAGGTGCCATAAATTTTCCCTTCAAACATACAGGTACTTTCTTTTTCATATAAATGAGGTCATTATTGATTAGCCTAGGAAATGGACTCTAGAAAAGTGTTCATTCCCTTAGGAAATCAACATTTTCATAACAATAATAAAAATAAAACATTTTAACTGCAATACTGTATATTTCCTCTCATCTCTGTTCTTTTCTGAAAGTCTCTTAAGCATATCCTAATAGCTAGATATGATTGGGGGAAAAAAAGTAAGATGACTAGGGTCAAAAAAATCAATTTTGGAAGTAGTAATATCAATTTCCTTGGCAGAGTTGCTGAATAGAGTTTTTATTGACTGTGAATCTGACTTACTAAGAAAAATTAGCGATATTAGCAAATGGTTAAACTATGCAAATCCTTATGATAGAGTAACAATGGCTCATTGTTCACAGGATGGATGTGAAAAACATTTTTGAACAGTCTGAAATGATATGCATTGTCCTTTACCTTGAGATTTAGACTTGAAAAACTTTAGATGACTCAAAAATGTATTCAATCTCTTTATCACTAGCCCGAGTTTAACTTTGTTTTCTTTATTTTTTTTTTATATTTATTTATTAGTTTTCGGCAGACACAACATCTTTGTTGGTATGTGGTGCTGAGGATCGAACCCGGGCCTCACACATGCCAGGCGAGCGCGCTACCGCTTGAGCCACATCCCCAGCCCCATCTTTATTTCTTAAGAAAGAAAAAGAACCGAGGCTAAGAATTGAAACAAAAATAAAATAGTCTGCCTTTCGATTTACCCCTTCCTTAACTGCGTGCCAATATTGACTGAATCCTGCAAACTTCCTGAGAGGACTTACTCTTGGGTCCTTTATTTGGGAGGACCTAACTTAAAGGAAAACTTGGACCTGATGGAACTCACTGGGCTTACACATTAACTGGCTCAGCCCCATCAAGATGCTTACTATTGACAAATCTCTTTTTAGTGCAGAGTTATCAAGCACCACCAGGTGGGCATATTTATTATTCTTATTATTATTCATTTCTAAAATACCTATCATATCACATTGTGCTCCAGTCAAGCTGTTCCCACACTGCCAACACAGAACTGACCCTACTATGACCATATGACTCCTCTGCCTGAGCTCCTTCAGCAACCTCCCCTTACAAGTGGACTGGAGTGTTCAGCATGCTAGGATTCAGAGTTAGGAGGCTCAAACATGAACCTCCATGACTCCTGACATACATCATTCAGGTTGTGTCTTTGCACCTTATTTTCCATGGCTTACTGTCTGTAGCCACTTCAAATTGTGAACCCATATTCCCTCAGGCTAAGTGCCCTTCCTCATCTCCACCCTCAAAAATACACCATGATTTTGTGATCAATTTTTGTGACTTACGTATGGCTCCTATTCAAAGTTTCCTAGCTATAGGCAGCCTTAACTGATTCTTCCTTACAAAGCACAATTACTTGGACTTACAGACCCACAGGAATGTACATACACTTCTACTTTGTTACTCCTAATTTTCACTGCAAATATTAAACACATCTTCTGTTATTTCATTACATTTCCATGAGTCTCTTATCTATACTGCTCCAACAGCTAGTACAGTGCTTGTATAGAACAGGCCATTTTGGGAGAAGGGTAGGAATCTTGCATGCCAACACCACTTGCAAATTCTACTTCCTTAAGTTGCTTTCTTCAGTTAACAAGTAAGTACTGAGTGATGAGTAATATCTATTCCTTTTATAATTGAGGGATATTTAACACTTTTATACCACTCCTACATTCCTTCCTCCTTAGTACAATTTTTAGTTTTTCTATTGGTTACTTTCATAGCTTAAAATAATCTTCAAAAAGATTTCCTTGTTGTTCCATCAATTTACCAATTTCCAGGCTCCATCCAAAGAAAGATAAGAATGCCAGACCCCCATTCTCTGCCTGTAACTTTCCTTTCCTCCTTTCAATCCCAAATTCAGCCCCAGCGCTTTCCTTTTAATAAGCGCACAGCATTAATGTTCTGACTCTGGAGCATAATTATGTCTCTTAACAATTTTATGCCTACAAAATATCAATGGCTGCCACAGTCCGGCTGCAGCAAAATAACCGGGGGGTGACGAACAACTTGTGTACCTTGATACAGCAGGAGTGGGAGCCGTATATTGTAGGACCGGAGGGGTATATATACATTCCACACAGCTTATCTTAATTAACATAAACTAGATACAGCAGTCAACCAATAAGGAATCTCCACACTTAATGGCTCGCTGGCGTTACCTCACAAACCACTCCCTTTGCAAAATGCCAGGCGCCATCTTGACTTGTTTACAGACTCTAACAAATGACTATATTGTTTTGGCTATGTAAATATTATATGCTGCATAACCAATAATATATTATAATTGGGTTTTCTTTTCTGTACAGATTTATAGGTTTGTTTTATTTTTCCTTTGGGTTATCGTCTTGGTTTTTCTTGAATTTCTGCTTGCATTTTTTTTTCTTGAATTGATTGCCTTTATTAGTGTTTCCTTAATTTGTTTATATTCCCAATGATAATATGGAATATCTGGGATTCCTCCTTTTTCTGAGAATTTTGATCTGCCCTCTTTACTCTGTAAACCTACCACATTGAGTCAACACTTCAAAATTCTCTGGTTCTGCATCTTCCTCTTTACTGATTAAAATGTATGGAATCTACCCTACAGTGGCTTTCAAAGAAAGAGAGCTAAATTTCTATGTCCTTCTGGACATGAAAATATTTCTCTTATACCTTTAAGTTTGGTTGAGTAGCTGGGAATGTAATTAGAGATTAAAATAATTATTTCTCAAACTTTATAAGGCATTGCTCTATTAATTTCTAACATTCAATTATATAGATGTGTAGTAGGTGTTGCCATGGAGGAAAAATACCTTTCCTTCTTCCCATTTGGTTCATTGACTGGGGGGTCCCATAACAAACAAAAACAACAAACAAACAACAACAATAAAAAAAACAGTTTAATAGACAAATCCATTTATCATGAGTTTTGTGTAACCTAGGAGCCTTTGTAAAGAAACAAAAACCTGAGGAAACAGTTGAACCTGACTATTTTTAATTGTAAATTCCCTAAAGAATGCAGAGTGTCTAGGCACACAGCACAAACCTCTAATCCCAGCAGCTCAGGAGACTGAGGCAGGAGGATCTCAAGTTCAAAGCCAGCCTCAGCAACTTAGTGAGTCCTTAAGGAATTTAGCAAGACCCTGTCTCAAAGTAAAAAATTAAGAAGTGCAGGGGATGTGGCTCAGTGGTTAAGCACCTTTGGGTTCAATCCCCAGGGAGCCAAAAGAGAAAAGAAAAAAGAATGAAGAATAGTGGAGAATTCGGATAGAACAAAAAGAGTCTAGTCTTGTGGCAATGAAGTCAGGGAAAGTCAGGGAAGCCTTTGATCAGACACTTCTTGGTGTCTTCATATCTTCAGAGATGAGAATGTTCCTTTCTTCCAGGTATGGAGAAGGCCTCTCATCTAAGGGTCTTATGACCTAATTCAGGGGAGAATCAGAAAATTCTTCCTAGGTTTTATAGGGAAGAAGAACAGAAGATAAGAGTGACCTCCCTGCTTTTGCAGTTTTCTCAAATTCCTTCATCTTAAATCTTCAATAGGCTGAGATGCCATATGTGGAGTAGTTTATCCTAAACTGTGTCAACACAACTTGATGTTTGTTGCTTTGTTTATATTTGTTTCTTTTTAGAAGCTTTTGATGTAACTCTAATGTTCTAAAAACCTCAGGATTCCAGTCTAGATATTTTGCTTTGTTTTTTTCCACACATTACACTGGGCATTTATCCTTCTATTTCAGGAAACTCTCTTTTATTATACCTTTGATAGTGCTGTTAGCTGGATGGTGGTTCACATATTGATTGATCCTATGTATGTTTTATCTCATCTCATATCTTTCCCCTCTGTCCTTTTAGTCTACTTCCTGAGAGAATTTCTTGGCCTTTATTTGTAAAAGTTTGATTTCAACTATGTTTCTGCAGTTGTATTGCATCTCCAAGATCTCTTCATTTGTAGCTACCAATTTGACCAAATAACAAATATTCAAAAACAAATCTAGCTAAATGTTACCACTGGAGTTAATAAAAATGTTACAATATTTCATATAGCATAAGAAAAAGTCTCAAACTAAAATAATTTATAAGTGACCATACTGACTAGATTTTAATTTGGCATTTCTAAAAAGCAACAGATGAATTAAGTAAAAAAAAATACTAGTTTAGTACTTTATTTCAATATTTTATTTAGTTGTAGATGGACACAATACCTTTATTTTATTTGTTTATTTTTTTATGTGGTGCTGGGGATCAAACCAAATACCTCATGCATGCTAGGCAAGCACTGTGCCACTGAGCCCCAAAACTAGCCCAACTAGTTTAGCACTTTTAAACAGAAGTTTCGATGCAGAAAATCACAAGGAATATATTTCTGTTCTCAGTCTTATTTTCCTCATCGGAAAAAATGAAAATTAAATAGTGCATAGCACACAACATAAGGAAAATCTACTCATGATACATATATGGAATTAAAGGTATAAAAACATGTTTTCCTCTGTCTTGAACTACATTGTTGTACAACTTTCAAACCCTGCAAATCTCATTTTTACCCAAACAGTGTCCCTGGTTGAACCATTAGTAAAACAGGAGACTTCGAAATTATAGTGACTTGGCAGGTGGAATTTTCATGTTTCATTATGTAGTTGTGTGTGTATATATATATATCCAATTTGTACTCCACAGTAAGAAATCTGTTCAAATTCACTTTTATTTCATTGTTTTCTTTGTACCTGTTTATGAACTTACCCTTTCTAAAGACTTAAAGAATGTAAAATCAAAGAAACAAAAGGATATTGATTAGATTAAGATTCAAGCCAGGTGCCCAAAAGTAGACACTGATTTTTTTTTTTAATTATATTCAGTGCAAAAAAAAAAAAAAGATAACGTGAGCCTTATTTACAGTAGTTCATCTTGGCCTTTAATCATTTGTTTATCCACGAGACTATTGATTGCAACAAGGAGAACAGCAGTGACACAGGGTAAGAAGAGAAGCACTGTAATTCTGTGCTGTTGGCTGTTCCAGGCGATGAAACTATAATTCACAAAGTGATAGATAACAGAAGGTAATTTTATGGTTACTAAGAATGAGTTTGCATTTGTTTGTGTAGTTACTATATAAATTTATAGATGCATTTTGTTTGTATCGCATTTTAAATTTTAGTGGCTGAGCAGGAAGAGGATTGAAGTGGTCCAAGGAGTATGTTCATGAACTTCTTTAGCAGCCACTTGTAAAGGTGGACTGTAATTCAACATGAAATAGGTTCAGAATGTTCCCACAAACTCATTATAAATCAAGCTGCTCCGAAGGTATGGTGTTATTAAGTTTGTTTTTTGATTTTCTCTTGCCCTTCCTCCATCATCTTATCTAGAGAAAGAGTTTAAAGGCAGGAAAAGTAATTCAGCAAGGACCCACTTTTAGTGGCTGAAATAAAGAGTGTTGTTAGATACATTTCACTAAGCCATAAATGTAGTTCTAAGAGCCAGAGAGATTTTTTTTTTCTCATATCGTTGAATGACTTTGTCTTCTGCTCTCTGTCCCAAGTTTGGTAATGAGGCAGTTGATTAATGAATTCAAATTTTTGAACTTTGTGTGTTTTGGAAGCTGTGGAGAACTATTATAGGAGTTCAACAATAGTGATCCTTATGATAGTTTGAATGTGAGGTGTCTCCCAAAAGCTCCTGTGTTAATGCAGGGATGTTTGGTGATAAAGTTAGTGGATTAAGAAAGCTGTAACCTAATCAGTGGATTAATTCACCAGCGGGATTAATAATTTGAATGGACTAACTGGGTGGTAACTGTAGGCAGGTGGAGCATGATTGGAGGAGGTGGATCTTTGGGGATTATCTATCTTGTCTCTCCTGGCTTCTCCCTGACCCTTTCCCAGGTTGCCATGAGCTGAGTAGCTTTTCTCTGCCACACCCTTCGGCCTTATGTTCTGCCTCATGTGAGCCAAGGGCAGTGAAGTCAGCAACCATGAACTGAGCCTCTGAAATCTATGAGCCCAAATAAACCTTTCCTTCTCCAAGTTGTTCTTGTCAGGTATTTTGGTCACAGCCACAAAGAGGCAACACAATAATCCTCACATGATTCCAATAATGATGCCACTTAAGCTCAACTAAAATATGACAAGAATAGTAACAGTTTGTTTTCTTATCTCTTTTTGTTTTTGCATCAATGCCAGAAAAAATTTTTGATATAGACAATTTTTTGGTATACCTTGAAAAGCTCAGGTCTTATTTTTAAAAAAGTAAAGTTGAACATGGTTAGAGCATTTCAAAGTCTAGATTGAGAGAATTACCATCTTACTGAGTCCTTTTAGGTCTGTTAGTTGTCTGAAACAAGGGGTAGTGTCTTATGCACTGTAGCAGCTGGTACCCAGCTGATTTTCAATGTATGTGTATTGAGTAAGAACAGACTCAATTCTGAGGAAGGAGAATCATACAAATGTGTTACAGTAAGACTGAAATAGTTTTGGGTAGTGCATGCTTTTCCCTAGTGCCTTATAATGCTCAATGAACATACTTACCTAGTAACAAATATTTTCTCAATCTGAGGCTGTTCTCCTTTTAGATCTCCCAGTCCCTACTGCAGAACTTGGCATTAAATAGGCACTAGATAATTGTTAGCTAATCAAAGAAGAATAAGTGTGAAACATTTCATAGCCATAGGTATCAGAAGTCTCAAAAAAAATAAAGTATTGGGAAATTATACAATGTAAAAGCTATTTTCACTTGAAGCATTGAATTTAATTATTGCATATTCAGCTCATAATTTAGATGCTGTGTGAAAGTAGATCTAAAAGCAGTCCCTTTTTCTGCAAGCCTTTTGGAAGATCAAATGGACAAATTACTTCTCATGAAAAGCTGAAGAACGAAAGTGATATATAAATGCAAAATATTGTTTGGAAAAGCTTTGTGCTTAATAGTATATTAAATTAATCAAGCACAGATATTTATTGAGTGACTGTTATGGCCTTAGCCTGTGTGATAGTATTTAGGGCATTTTTTAAAAAGTGATGTTACACTTCATGTTTCTAGAGGCTTTTAACATAGCTATAAGAAAACAATCTAATTAGGGATCAATAACGAATTAAACTGTGATCTAGCCAAATGGAACTAATCACTTTTTTCAAATACAATGCATATTTTTCTACTTTCTAATAATTACTTATGATATTTTCCATACCTGGATTGCCCTATTGCACCTATTTCTGTACATTCCAAAGTCTACTGTAGGGTCCATTTCATGCCACTTTTTTCTGAAGCCCTTCCCAGTCATACCAGTCAAAATCGCTGTGCCTTTCTCCATGGCATCCCCACCCTTGACCTTAGCATAACCTCCTTTGCATCATGTTGACTCTTCATGTCTAGGGAAAGCTTCTTAATGATCAAGATTTAGGTATTTGAAAATGCTAAGGTTTTTTGGTTTAATATTTTTTTAGTTGTCAATGGACCTTTATTTTATTTATTGATACGTGATGCTGAGAATCGAACCCAGTGCCTCACACATGCTAGGCAAGTGCTCTGCCACTGAGCCACAACCCCAGCCTGCTAAGTTGTTTTTGATGCGAAGTCAACACTCAATTGTATTTTTTTGTCCTTTCATTATCTTGTGTATTTCATTTATCCCAACAGTCATTTAAACTAAGCAGGTGTTTTTAAATAATTACTCTTGAATGATATAAGCCACACTAATGCTGGGTAAAGATAGATGTTGGAAAGTTTGAAATGGAAAAGAAAGATAGAAAGTGCAAGAATCAAACATCATTGGCTAGAGAATATACAAATTCAATTGAACTTTAGAAAGAAGAGAGGGCACACAGAGGTGACTTGAGGAATACAAAGAAAGGATTTTCAAAAGCATAAATGCAGGAAGATATTTGTGCAGAGGACTGTGAGGCCACCACCATTTAATGTTGCATTTTAAAAAGTCATAGTAAATATGACCTTTCATATCTGAACCCATGTGAAAGATGTTGGAGAAGTCCAGTAGTTGGAAAGTGATAGAAAGATACCATATCCCATGATCAGAGAAGAGGCAGAAAGAAGTTAGAATTTTAGGAAGCTTAACCTGTTGCAGAGTACAAAATAGAATAGGAAAAGACTAGATAGGATGAGATCATACAAATGTGTTACAGTAAGACTGAAATAGTTTCTAAATTGGGGTAACAACCACATGAATGGAGGGTTTAGAGAAAAGGATGAGACATACCATGTGATAAAATATGAAGTAAGGACACAGCACTCTGGATATACAGCAATGCCTTTCTGTGGTTCACATTTATTATTATCAAGTAAAAAAAAAAATTGCTGGGCTGACCTAGTTTCATCGACATTTACTTTGTTAAATAAGAACACTAAAATAATAATGCAACTTCTATCATTACTATGTTTTCATGAAACTATAGCTTTAATATTCAAATATAGTGAGGACTTCCTGCTGTCCCTCCTGCAGGTCTTCATTGGTTGTTTGGTTGCCCTGGATTGACCCAGTTACTCTTTGCGGCTCTACTCACCCTTCAAGCCCACCTCAAGATTCACTTCTCCACCAAGTGGGAGTTTTCATACCTGCCAATGAGGGCGGTTGAGTATCTGTAGTTGCCTATTATACATATCACATTCTTCCTATTAAATTTATTTGCATAATTGGTTCTTTTATGACAATGTTAAGTTCTTTAAGGGCACAAAGTAGGTGTGCAATAGTTGTATGATGAAGGCAAGTGGCGACTGAAGAGCTTCTAACTTCAGACACTGAAAGCAGAGGAGGCACTGAAAGGAACAGGATGAAGACCTGGTCAGACAAGAAGCAACAGTGCTCCATCTTAGATAGGCTGGATTTCACTGGATGGGATATTATAACTGGAATGAGTGGCATAGCAAAAGTACTTATCGTCTGGGGTCTGAGTGAAATTTTAGTAATAGCCTACATTGGTGAATTGTCTGCATAGAGTGGACCATTGAAATAGTTAATATCTTGGTGAAGTAGAACTAAACAGAAAACTAAATGTGTGGCAGGAATTTTGGAGACCATCCATAGCCAACAGATGAGAAGATAAGAAACTAGTAAGACATGGGAATGAGCACCATTAAGAGAAACCAGCAAAAGGCATTGTTCTAGAAACCAGCTTCACAGGCTGGTGGTCAGTAGTTAAATGCTGAAGAGAGATGCCCTTCATGATTTGTACATGCAACCCTGACCACCAAAATAAACTGAGCTAAAACTGACTGCCGAGACTCTGACTTACAGCTGCTGTTAAGTTATGCCCTTGAGAGAAAAAAAATCAAGTAAGAATACATAATTTGTTGGGGTGTTAAAGAAAAATACATATCTCTACAACAGCTACAAATTATAGAGTGTGTGCTTCATGACAGTATGTCAATGAAAATAGTTCATCAAGGAAGGTTCTATATAATTCTGGTTCAACGTACACTAATTTATTTTTTATTCCACTTTTAATGAATTCACATTAGAGAAGCTCTTTTGAAGTCATAATGTGTTATTTTTTAATAATTTATTTCTGAACTTTAAAAAATTAATAATATTTGCACAGGGCCATTTTATAATCATAATATGACACTTCAAGGTGTGAGTTATGACATAATAACTCAAACTTTGTGCATTTATACAAGCACTCATCCTATGGCCTCATTCTTAGCAAAGCAAAAGGTATGAATTATTATGTAATAACTCATGCTTTGCCACATATTATTACTTAATTATGGAAGAAGAGGAGAATTTCAACTAATTCCAGTCTTCAAAAAAATCTCTATCATTTTATCCCTGAAAAAAAAAATGCTCCAATGCTTATTTGGTACAACAGAATCACTTTAAGCATTTTTCCCATTCAGACCATTCTAGATTAGTTTTCATGACACATTTGTCTTACTATGCTTTCTTGAGAATCTCGGGTAGTCTCCAAAAGAAAAACTAAAAATTCCAACATAGCCTTCAAGTCTATATTTCACAGATTTGCTCATTATATCCCAGAAATAGATGGCCATATTGCTTCCTGAACGTTTTCAAAAATATTATACAGAAGAGTAAAATCTAACTTCTCTTTCTAATAAAAATGAACATCAAAGAAGCAAGGAAGGAAAAGAGAGAGGGAGACAGGGAAGAGGAAAAGTCAAGTACTAATTTCTACTCTGACAATTCTGATTAAGTTGCTAAACAATAGAAAAATCTCCCCAAGATAGTACAAAATATGCATGTCTATGATCATTAGAAAACAGAATATAAATTTTCTTAAAAATAAAGGATAAGAGTATTTTCTCAAGGTTACATATAATTAAGTGTTAGAGTTTATCTCAAAATTCAAAGCCATAAAATTATTTATTCGATGCATTTACTCTTGTTAGATAGAGGTTTTTATTGTCAGGTCCTACAAAAGTTCAGGAACAAAAGGAAAAATGAAAACCAAATCCCAAATACTATAGAGTATAAAAACTCTAATTTCTTGAGTGCATTATTTGATATAGTCAAAATTTGTGGGGTGTGAATGTTAGATAAATGAGAATGAGACAGAAAGGATCATGCACGTGTGAGAAAGAAACCATCCTGCCCCTGACATGTTGGTTTCTAAGTGATTGATTGATCTGCCTCTATTACTACCACTCAATCAATGAAATGTATGTTTAATTTTGTTACACAAACTTCTTCAGAAGCTATAATTTTCTCCCACCATATCTATGACTTCCCACTCAAATTTACTATCATTATGTCGTTTTGGTATCTTACAGTTAGGCGTTTGGGGTGTCAGTGACTTACGACTGGGTGACCTCATGCATTCAAAACTTTATGGAGACTTCTCTATGTGCTTTGGTGACACCACTAAGGAAACAGCAGAGTAATTCAGGGTGCAGAAACATGCTTCAGAGACACGCTTACTTGATTTACCTTAACATTTCACAGCTAACATTTCTAAAACATCTTTGTCTCCTAAGGGGTACCTTGGTCTCTCAGACCTCAACCTAGTGTTCCAGTGATTTCTGGGTAATCTGCCAGTATCCCTTCAAGGTAGGAAGACAAGAGGAGGGTTTTCAATGACTTTTGAAGATGGCGAATGATGCCTTTGGTCTTTTTGAGCTGGTTTAAACCCATTTCATTGTGGTTTTCAGAGTTGGATGTGTACCTGAGGGCCTGCACACATGGTCCTCGATTACCAGACCACAACAAGAACCCGAATATATGTTTTTATATCATGTTACAGTGTTTGGGGGGGGGGGCTAAACGATTTAGAATGTAGTTCTTGGTTCTAAATGGGATTTTGATATTAACCATTCATCGAATGCTTTATGTAGGTTCCATTTTAGTTCCATCGTGTTACACAAATTAAGTTTTGTATGACTTTAGTAGCCCATGCAACCTAGATGGAAGCAGTGCATCCCCACAGTTGTACATCACTTCCCTACAAGAGATTTTATCTATCCTATACACAGAATCACTTTTGAATTTAAATTTCAAAAACAATACGCGTATCACGATCCTGACTTTGCTTAAAGTCTCTATTGCTTCTCGGCCATTTGGCTAAGATCAAGGGCTTAAAGTTCCACTCTTTATGTTTATGAAAAATGCCTTAAAATGAAAGCTTCTTGAAAAAATAAATTACTCATTTAATGAGAATAATAAAAATGAGATGTTTTCCTTCATAGAATTAGATAAATCTCTAATTAGTTTTCTGATTTGCTGAGGTCTGGATCTCATTTAATATTTCCTGGTTCTGAATGCAATATAGTTTTATATATTCTAGTTAAAGAGCTATGACAAGGAGCTAAATACCACAGCAATAAGCAATTAAGAAAATTAATCCTTTTAAGGAAAAACTAGGGGCAGAGCAGTGAGAGTTCACCTCAGAATGCCAAACTTTGTATAAGGAAAGCTGATTACTAAAATTATATTAAAGTATGATTGTACATCAAATAATGATAATTATGATTGCCATATACTTCTGCCCCTTAAGTTTAGGAACACACTTCACAGATGTCCCTGACAAATCCTTTCCAATTCACATATAAGATTAAGCTGTGGCTAGTCCCACACTCCACATGAGAATTTTCCCTCTCATAGACATTGGAGAAAAAGATATTTTCAGTGCATAATCAGGATACTTCTGTGAGTTTTGGAGAGACTATTTTGCTTCATCCCAGTGTCTCCTTCTCATCTGAGACAAATCTTCATTTCCAAACTCCTTTTTCAAAGTGATGAATAATCTAAATGGTAGGTTATCTAAAGAATCAATTAGCTAGCTACCTAGCTTCAAAAAGTAGGTAAATTAGAGGGGTAACAAATATTTGTGACAATTTAGATATTTCTTGAATATAAAATGAAAATAACCAGCTTTCTTTTGGTGTGAAACAAAAATATAGTTCATATCATTTTCTCTAAATTTGTCCAATTTTTATTTGGTCTCTGGAGATCTCTCTATCTATCTATCTGTATATATATATATATATATATATATATATATATTTTTTTTTTTTCTGGGTTTACTACTGCATAGTTTTATCCTACTTAATGCTTCTCATAGAAGAAACAAAAATTCTTGTCTGCATTCCATCTTTTCTTCCTCACTCCAAAAATAAAAGTCACTGAAGTATTAAATACTATGACTGAATTAGTAATAACCAACACCTTTTGAAATTTTCTCCATAAAATTGGTTACTTCATAAGTGTACATGTCTATTCTTTGAAAAGAGCTAAGTCAATTATTTTACAGTACAGGAGCATATAGTCCTGTGTTCTAGCTAAAACTTAGCAAGGTGGTTTGTTATATCCTTATAAATGTCTGCCCTTTTAACATGCTATAAATGCATTCTAAAATTTGTGCTAGCTTCTGGTCGTTATGGGGAAGAATTAATGCATTCTATTAAATTTAACTTTTGCTGAAACACTCTTACCTCAGCTAAAGCTCAGAGCTGTAACTGGAGACCAGCTACTAAGCAATTAAGGAATAAAATACTTGGCTTTTATAATCCATCTTTTGTTCTGGGAAATGCCTATACTTAAATCAGTATGGCATTAGACAGGGACTTGTGACCACTAAATATTTAATTTCATCAAAGTCCATCTATATTCTGTGCTTTGACAAGCCCCTAACTATGTAAGTATTATTTAAACAAGAAGGAACATTTCAATTAAGTACATACTTCGAGCAATTAGGCCCTATCTCTACTTGAAAACCTGCTAGACTTTCTCACAATATATAGAATAAAATATAAATACCTTAACCCAATGTGCTGGTCCACCTACCACCCTCTAAATCCATACTCTCCACATGATCACCTCCATTCCTTTTTAAAAGCTATTGCCTGGTGCTAGAATGGTTTTTTTTTTTTTTCTCAAATCATTTAAATCTAGTTCTGCAAAGTATATTTCTAATATTTAGTCTTTGCCATTCCCAAATGAAATTAAATTTTGGATCTTTCATGTATCCCCTCTCCCAGTTGTCCTGCTACAGATACAATTATTTCTTCCAGTGCTCACGGAGCTTATGCAATCCCCAACACGGAAGATAATCTGTTTAATACGAGCATAATTTTAATTATGTCCTTACATTTTCTCTTTAGGTCAAAGCCTTGGACATAACAGCTGCTCAATAAATATTTATGGATTGCAGATAAACAAAAGATGGCACCTTCATAGCCCAGGTACCCTGAGCCACAGGTTTTGAGGCCTTGTATATCAGAACACATATGCAAAATAGTAAATAAATACTTAAGCGCCTCTGTCATTGGGATCCAGCAGTTCATTGGCCCAGCACAACTCAGTCTTACATATCTGCTCTTGTACCTAACATGGCTTATTCCCCCATGGAATGCTTTTTTGTGTTGCTCTGCCCAGAGTCTTCAAAACAATATACAACTGAGTTACAATGCCCTCAGCATCTGTGGGGTGGGCTAAAATCTGCAGAGGCAGTACTTAGGTTATGAGTATTTATATGAGTTCATTTAAATTCTTCCTCTAAGATAGTATGAATATAATAGATGATTGTACTGGACACAGGTTTTCTTAGTGGTGCCCATTAGCTGTATTCTTATTTATATTTGTATTAAAGGTGGTGACTTTCATGAATTAGCACATTATTTGCAATAGTTGTCTTTGGGTATTTGAAAATATTTTGCCATATTAAGAAATTTATAAGCTAGTCACTTACATTGGCTGTTAAGTGATCATTGAATAGCAAAATAAGAATTTTTTTAGCTGTTCAAAAAAAAATAATAAAACTTAAATTCACTTTTAAAAATAGTAAACTGAAATTTTTAGGTTTATTTAAATACTTTGGATTTGTTGATATCCACTAATAATTTTTATTCATTTAATTTTAAATAATAATTTTTTAATGTTAACTTTTACTTAAGTACATTTTTATGAGAATATATTTGAATTGTTAGTGGCAGGGGCAAAAATCCAAGAGATTTTTCTTTGTATGGATTTTCATTTTGTGTTTGTAAATATATGTAGAAAATTGCATGCATGTACAAAAGTTACTCATAACTCAATCATTTACACTATTTAAAATTGATGAAAATTGGCGGCATCTACTACTATGAAGATTCTATGCATAGCCTTCAAATGTCCTGTATATATTTTCCTGCATTTATATAGATATATAAGTGTGCCAGCATTTTTGAAGCAAAAATTGAATCTTGCAACATAGTCATCTGCAACACAATCTCTCAAAATTCCCCAAATCAATATGCTAGGAGAAGGGCTGGGGTTGTGGTTCATCAGTAGAGGGCTAACCTAGCACATGCAAGGTTCTGGGTTCAATCCTCAGCACCACATAAAAATAAATAAATAAAATAAAGGTATTGTGTTGAACACAACTAATATAAATAAATGTTAGAGGAGATCTTGAAAATCTCACTTTTTCCAGTTTGTTCTGCTATAGGCTTCTGCCCCTGCAGCAACAGATAATACTTAGATGCTAAATTTTAACTTTCTGTTTTTCTTGCCTTTTGCAATTGATCTTGGTTTATGTATCTTTCTGGAATTGGATTCAATTACTGATATTATTTCCAAACTAGATACTTCCCCAGATTATTCAAGTATTTTCCTTTTTATTTATTTATTTATTTTATTTTATTGTGGTGGAGGGGTAGGAAGCGACTATCATTTGAAAATCGACCCATTTTTGGAGCACAGTAAATAGAAGCCCTAAGGAGTAAGTAAATGGTTTCTCAGTGGTCACTGAGAGCTCCAGGTGAAGCCAGTGGCTCATTAAAAAATCACAAGCTTTACAAAGAGGAACAAAAGGGTGAATGTCACTGTGTTTTAAACGAAAAGAATGATCTCTTACAAGTATAAAATTCTGTCTTCAATCCATCCAATGGCTTAGCGTGGCCACAAAGCACAGTAGAGGAGGGACATGAGTCCCATCTAACTTGCACCAACAGAAGAAGGAATAGATGGGAAGGCTCCATGGGCAGCTATTTCCTAAGGGAAGATTTCACCCTCAAATCCCTTCTGCATCTAATCAGATGCATATGCTGTTTATTGCTCCAGCCCTGTGAACACTGCTTCTTAATTAAATTGTTTCATTCTTTGGCTATCATAAATGCCACATCTATTTAAAGCCCTGTTTTACTTAGCTAAAGTTTGTTTTATCATCCACAGAAAGGATTATTAAACTGAACGGGTGACTATTTTGGCTCAAGTAAAAATCAATAATATTTAGTTGGGCCTTAGGTGCTAAATTCTAAAACTCTGTGTTTTCCACTTTGCTGCAGTTCTAACATCTTAGCATCCCTGACGGTTCTTGCTCCTGTGTTCACCTATGATTTATGACTCTTCTAGTAGGTGGGACGAAAGCTTCAAGGCCTCTTACAGCTTTTAAGCTTCTAATAATTGGAAGAATTTTCCTTTCTTCCTCTTTGAACTGAGACTACCAGTCTCAGTTTTAATAAAAAAAAATGGAATTTTTAAAAGTAGAGCATTTAAGCTGTATTACAAAATAGTTAATATCTGAGTTTTAGAAGGGGTATAATTCTATAAAACATGCCCTCAGATTTCATCTAAAACAAAATCAATTGAAATCCATGGATTAGGGTTGTTTTTAGCTCTTCCTTATTTATTTATTACTCCCAAATAATCTGGTGAGAGATGAAGTCTTCAAATGTCCTGGGATGGTTGCAAACAGTAAAATTTTTCTCACAGCAAACTTCTCATTCATAAAACTCTAGCTCATTTTTAAGCATGGTGTTTCTATTTTCCTCTTTAATTTACATAATGAAAATTGTTATAAATAACATTATCAGAATGTTTCATTTCAAAGCATAAATGATTATTAATTAAACACAAAAAATTTGTCATTCAACCACTATAAAAATTATTTTTCATTATGCTAGACATGTTGGAAACTAATTATTTAAATGGGCATAGTTAAAAAATTCACTGAAAGACATTCCCCAAAATTAGATCTATATTTTTAAAAGAAAAATACTTTTTATAGCTAAATTACTGCTAGCTTAACACAAAAAAAGAATCATTAAACAAGTAATTTGATCCACTAAACTGTGTTGCCAAAAATCTTTCTTAAGAATTAAGTTGCTGATAACTATATTACAATGTTATTATTTCTTTTGTCTAATGCTGTTATACTTTAATAAGAAAGTAAATTTCATTTAAATTTTATATTAGGGCTTGTTTACTAAAAATACTGACATGAAAGAAATTAGAAAAATTCTAATACTGATTCCTTTCTAGTATTTTTATTTTAAAGTTATTCTCTCCATTCAAATTCAATCTGAAAGTAAATAGATGAAATCATCTCAAATATAATACACTAAAATCTAGAATAATTAACTGTGAAAGTGTATTTTAATCCTATGCTTTTAAACCTATTTTAAAATTTCAGAAAGCATTACAATTAACAAAACTGTGCAGTGATTTTTATATATTGTAAATTTTTATTCTTTTAATCATTCAACTTAGCATCCAGAATAGTAACTTACCTATCTTTATCTAAATACTACTTCGCTATGTAAGCTATGTAGTAAACTCATAAAATAATTTCAACCAATATTTTAACTTGCCAAAAAATTAAAGTTTGGTATAAATAATTTGGAAAAGCATCCTGGGAATTTGGCTTTCCCCAGTGAACAAGAATTGAGACCAGTTCCCCCAATACTGAATCGATACAGAGAGAACAGACTAAACCACTTTAATTATCATTTGTGAGAATTTACATCTAAAACATCAGAAACACTTCAAGATCATTGACTTACACCCAGGAATGTTCAAAAGCCTCCCTTTCCTTTATTTTCAAACTTCTGTTTGTAGGGAAAGGAAATAACCTTTACTGTATAGTAGGTATAAAAAGGAACCAGATGATTCATCTCTGTGAATCTGCTTGTTGAATTTGATGGATCATTCTTAAAAGCGACGTTGCTAATCTTCAGGTTTTCTTTTTTAGGTTATTCACAGATCAGTGGGTTTTCCAGCTAATACAGGTCTGATGCTCTTCTGTCTTCACACATGGTATTCATCATATCTTGACAAGAAAAGACCTTCAGTCTACAAATAACCTTCACTGAAGTAAGACATGTAAGTGGGTTTCTTTATGAAAGATAGATTTTATGGCTGAATAAAAAACAACTGTAGTTAAAAAGTGTCATTGCATGGCCTTATTTGAAGATTTTTCCTTAAAGGAACTTTAATGTTTGTTGTGGAAACGACTGGTAGATCAAAAAAAGAGAAATGTATTAAATTACTTTATCATTAACCACAAACGCAACAGGAAGAGTTGATCAGCTCCGTATTTTATCATTCAGAAGCGTTCAGCCTTTAAAATATTTAAGCATCCACATTAGTTCTTGTCAAACTAGCACAAAGCAGTGCATAATATGACCTGTGTGTAAGAGCAGAACAAGATAAGAGGTTACAGCCAGGGTGAAATTCCACAATAGGATCGCCCTGTGCAAGAGATAATAGTTGGCTTCCTGTTTGCAGACAATTACCAAACCACCAAATGTTCTCTTGATATTTTTACTTGGTCATGCTAAGGGAGAAATCAAGTTTAGCTGATATTAAACTACCAAGGATGAAACAATAAATTTGAGGCATCCTGCATATCCTGTATGATTTCATATGACCAATTAGAAAAAATAAATAGTCGATCAAATTTCACATCACAGTGTGGTGATTTATGTTTTCATGGTGTGAGTGATAACTTTAAAGAAAATATTAAGAACTTTCAATAGGCAAGCATCAAAAGGATATCTCAGTGAATCTCAAATATCTGACAGATCTCTTTGCATAGAACTTACGTGCTCTGATTAAAGAAATAGCTAAAATCATTTCCTAAAACTCTCTTTAAAATCTTCCATTGGCCTTAACTATATTAGCAAAACTTTATGCAAACCAGAACATGTCCAAACTTGATTTTCAGTGCCATTAATAAAGCACAAATTTTAGCTCTACCAGGTGAGACAAGGGAGGGAAAGAGAAATGTGATTGCCAGGAAGGAATTAAACAGTACTTCCTAAAAAAAAAATCCTACTGAATCTTAAAGTCCTCTTTAAAAAAAAAAAAAGGTTTAATTGGTTTGTTTTTGTTTTGTTTTGGGAATGCTCGGGATTGAACCCAGAGCCGTAGTGCACATTAGGAAAGCACTCGACTACTGAGCTGCATCTCCAGCCCTAAATCTCTATTTTCAATAGACATTTATTGCAAAGCTTTCTGTCCTTGTCTACCTTTAAATCCAAGCAATAATCCTAGAGAGGGGAAAAAGTTACTGTTAATGAAATACCAGGACATTTCACGACAGTATGCATGTATTTAGGGAAAACTTCCCCAAATTTAATCTAGTTACTCTGCCATTCATTTATTCAAGAAACACTGAATTTTTTAATATGTACAAATTGCTTGAGAATCAAGGGCAAATAAGGCAATAAGAGTTTATATTATAATGGTGAGGCTGGAGGATTAAAAAAAAGCAATCAATATAAATAATAAATAATTGGGTCTGATAGGGAAGATGGGAGCTATATGGAAAGGAAAGGAAATCCAAAGCTAATGTCTCCAAAGCCCCTTCCTCCTCCTCCTCCTCCTACCTGTTGCTAAGGTAACCTACCCCAGGAATTGTTCCTCCCTGCAGGGAATTGTAGGAGTTGTTTATTAATGCCTCCTGGGCTGCTACCTTCCTACCAGGTTCTTTACACTTTGGCCCACATTTTGGTCAGGTAGGCTAGATGAGAAAAGAAGAGAGGCAAGATAAGGGAGAAGGAGAACATGAGAACAAAGAAAAATCTAGAATGTATTAAAAGGGACAAGACACCTCTACTTCTTTGGATGTCCAGCTCTGGGGCCCCTTCTCTTTGGCAAAGTGTATCTCTGTTCTATTCTGTAAATAAAACTTGTTTTCAAAGCTTGCCTCGGCGTTTCTAGAGTGTTCAATTTTAACATCTGTGGAAAGGGAATTCAGCCCTGATGGAATCTCATCACCAGCGGTATCAATGGGAGAGAATAGTAGTGAACCGAAAATAAATATAAGATAGTTGAAGTTGAAAAGCCACTGACATAAGCAAGGTTCTGTAATGAAACAGACTGGTTAGGGCAGATTTCTCTGGGATGATGTTTAAGCAAGATGTAGAAAAAGAAGGTTCAAGCTGATTATCTGAAAACCAGGAGAAAGCTGTTTCGCTGAGGAGACAGCAAGTGCTTAGAGTTAGAAGCTTGGAAGCAAAGTCAATGTAACAAGACTTAATGACCAAGATGTAGTCCACAAATGCACCAGGAGAATCAGTCAAACCAGATCAAGCCTTCTAAGCCTGGAAAGAGTCTGGAGTTTATTCCAGAGTCATTAAGAATTTGAAGCAGTCTTTGATGAGACATGATAAGATTAAATCCAGTTCCAAAGCACAGAAACAGTAGAGTAATAGCACAGAAGGATTTCAAAGATATATATACCTTGTATGGTCTAAAAAAGTTAAAAACAGACCCATCTCTTGGAAACTTTATAAATTATCCCTGTAGCAAATATTTCAGAATTGTCACGAAAAATATAGGAAGACAAAAAATAAAAAATAAAAAAAATAAACCCACCACTGGGTATAGAACTCTGACACATTAAAAAAAAACAGAACACCTTTTAATAATATGTGCATGCCCTGTAAACTAAAAATGCACTGTCCTAAGCATTTTTAGATAGAAGTTTTGTGAAGATCACAGCATTGATAAAACTATTGGCATTTCACCTTGAAGAAAAGAGAATGAAATGTTAACACAACATCATATATGGTCTCTTCAATGTGTTTTAAACTACTAATTGATTTTTTAAATCATTGCTCTCAAAAATAATTACTTATTGTTAACATTTTATTCACACTGCATTATAAGAATAAAATGATTCTTAACCTTTGTGGGGAAAGACAGCATTTTCCAGACTGGCAGCTTAATAAATATTTGGGTGGCCATACCTATCTTTAAGGTGAATAATTTCATACAATAACTTGTATTATTGTATGGATTATTGTGTAACTTGGTTGTGGAGTACCATACAATGGAATTGTTATAAATTTACAGAAATGCTTAGAGTAGCATCATGAATAAAATATAAATTGGTAGACTCGAGATAGTATATCTTAACTGTTTGAAAGGATCCAGGAAAATAACCAGCATTCAGAAAAGTTCGTGGATAATATAAATGTAAACTTAAGTTTACTTGAATATTATTATGAGAAACTGATGTGACTCCATTTTTGAGAAACCAGCCTCTACCTCAGAGCAAAGCCTGTCCAAGGAAGGGGGCATGACCCTTGTCCCTGGAAAAACCCACAGAGCCTTCCTAGGCACATACCCACCCTGCTGAGTTGTTTGTCTACAAATTACAGGAGAGATATGCAGCCAGGTGTCCCTGACTCAGTTAGGCTAGGTGAGGACCCATAGCAACCCCCTAGCAACCACCAATCAGCATGAGACAGGGAAAATACCTGGGATGCCAGATGACCCCCCAGTAGTTTATGGTGGTTGATAACATGTTGGAAAACCATGTAGTTTAGCACGTACACCCCTCGTGGCTTAAACCAGTCAGTTCAAAGGAATCCCCCTCTTGTACTGACCAATCACCCCTACCCAACTTTTTCCCACCAGTGAATGTGCTAATCAATGTTAAGAGTTGTTGTTTGACTTTCCCGGGATGTGAAATGATTTGCTGTGTGATGTTGTGACACATAGAGTATCTCCAAAAACCTATAAAATCTCACTGAACAAAGGACCGGGACTCACTCCCTGGGACTGCTGCATCAGAAAAGGTTGTGAGTCCAGGCTGGATCTTGCAATAAAGACTCTTGTGTGATTGCATCAGATTCGGCTCCTGGAGGTCTATTGGGGTCCCACAAATCTGGCATTACAATTACAGATATGATTTGGAAAATCTTAAAGTTTTTGGTAATAAGCAAATATCAAGGGAATAATAATCATACTCTTTCTAAAAAAAAACTTTATAAGTGGAGAGTCAAAACCTCCCTGGTTCTACTTGCCAGAGTCTTTGTGTTTTGAAATAAAAAGCTGAATTGTTCTTAACCTTTCTTAGCTTGTTAAGACAAGCCCCAGCAGTTAAAAAAAAAATGGCCAGCCTTGCTTCTGCTTTAAAGTTCTAGGGACTGCCAAAACTCGGAGGCATTCCATGTCTACTAACACTACTCCTTTGTTCAAAAATTATTTATTGAACACTTACTATGTGCCAAGTGTTCTAAACACTTGAGATTCATCAGTAAACAAAACAATAAAAGATTCCTGTTCTCAGAAGCCGTGGATTCTACCATCAGAAAACAAACAATAACAATCAACCATAATAAAGAATTTAATTATACAGTAGATTAGAAGATGATAAATACCATGGACAAGATAAGGGAGCTCCAGAAGTGAGACAGAGCAGGTTACCAATGTGCAGCTGATCAGCAGGCACCTCCTTGGGAAGACAACTTGTAAGCAAAGACCTGAGGGAGAGGAGGGGTTTGCCAGGCATCCAGGGAAGGAGCATTTGAGGCAGGGCCCTAAGGAAGGTAGGCCTGCTGTTCTGCACCAACAGCAAAGGGCCTGAATGGCAGGAGCAGCCAGAACAGGATAGAAAGTAATTTTGAACTCTCTAGAGCCCATGAAATGGAAGCCCTGGAATTTTTAATAAAGGAGTGGCTTAGAGTAGCTATATGAAATTTGCATTTTGACAGCAAGCCTGTTGTTTTTCTTGGAATTTCAATCACACATCCATAAGAATACCAAAGCATTCTAAAGATTTTTTTTTATTTACACTTTTTTTTAAAGCCACCATTCTTTAAGAAGGTTGTATACCAGCTCCCCTTTTACCCCTGGAGTTCAGGTCTTTCTGATGTCTCTTCACCTGTCTGAAAAGCAAATACTGGTTATGAAGGAGTCAGAATGATAAAGAAGCCCAAGAAGATGCCCCCAAACTGGAACTAAGTGCACACTCATCACTTGGGAAAATGTAGCAAATTCATGAGAAAATATAAAGTTATTAAAAAATGTGATTTCCAGTGCATTGAGTTTCAAAATGGTACAAAAATTAGGGAGAAAACTTGAAAATAAAATCTTACATGTAAAACAATCTTTCTCACCTATTAGTTGGCAACACTCTGATTTTCATTTTTTTTTAATAAAATTTGCCCATTACAGTCAAGTCAGGATGGAAAATAATATTGCCAGGTTTCACTATTTTTAAACAAAGGAGAAATCTTTTAATAAACTGTCAACTTGAAATATCCTAAAAGGATGTGATGGTTCTACAAAGCAAAGTGCTTTTCTCAACAAACCAGCAATATGTGTTTATTGCATTGGAGCCCAGGACCACCACACTCCATTACAGTAAAAGCTCTGCACTATTTCCATCTGGCAATGAGAACACAAGATGTTGTATAAACTACCAGAAGAGCTCTATTTCATTGTAATTAAAATTTAGTGTTACACTTTAGCAATAAGACAACTCCAGGAGATGTGATTATCATGAGATAATGACCTTGGGGTGTTACAAGGCATACAAGGAACCAAATGCCTCCAATCCTCTAGCGGGCAAGATTATTTCTACATAACAATCTCCACCTCCTCTTGCTTACCCACCCCTGGCCCTGAAGCTGTATGATCAGTGAAAGAAGAAAGCTTGGGATTAAGAGTACCAATATGATTCCTGCAAAAAGAGGACTTCGGGGGACGGGTATATGACAAAGTTGGCATCGTGGAATGCTGAAGCAGCAGTTTCAAATGAGTTGTGTTGTTTGTGCAATAATTATGCAATGGCTTTAGAATTCTCTGGACACATATAGAACTGTCAGTGATGTCATAGTCATGTAAGTAATCCTCAGCAAGGGCGCAGATTTAACCTTTTCCCCCTGTTTTGGTTTCTTGATTTCCATTTCATAATAGCAATAAGATATGACAGGTGGTGCATTTCTTAAGGGTTTATTAGTCTTCTTGGGTGGTTGAAGCCATTCAGCCTTTGGCCTGAACCTCTCAAGACATCTGAGATGTATAATAATTCCCCCAAAATGCAATGCCTGTCATGTCTTATTGCTTAATTACTTCGTACTTACCAAGTAATTTTTCTTAAAGTGAATGCAGATAACAGTGCTTAGGTTACAGTTTATACTACTAGAAACTACTTCTAAAATGGAATAATGTTAAATAGTTTCACTGTAATGAATAAGGGAATGCTTCATTATATTACTGCTATAAACCTTAAACTGAAGGGTCACTTAAAATTATGGAAAATATTTCAATTTTTTAAACAATTTGTTAGAGGGAAATATGATAAACTAAAATTAAGGCAAATATAAAATAATGTCATCCTCAATGACAGTTCATGTTAAAGAGATGGGTACCATGAAAAAAATTATTCTACATCAAAGAGGTGAAAGTGGGAACTTAACTTGTAAACTACATGTTTGCATATACATATACATATATGTGTATATATACATATATATTTGTAAATATATACACATACATATATATGTATGTGTAAATATACATATATATGTATACATACACATATTTTATTAATATTGGGAACTAAACCCAAGACCAAATCCAAGGCCTCATGCACCTTAGACAAGTGCTTGCAAAATGTTTTAATAAAAAGAACAAAACATATATATCAAAATAAAGCTTTGGAGTACTGGGGATATAGCTCAGTTTGTAGAGTGCTTGCCTCACATGAAAAAGGACCTGGGATCAATCCCTAGCACCACCAAAATAAATAAATAAAGCATTGGAATACTGAGAAAAATGTTTTAAAGTAGTAATATAGAAATGACTTATATATGTAAATATGTACCTGCATGTACATAAGCCTTGATACATTAACAAACCAAAATGGGAAGAGTGTATAAGGCATTGAATATTGTTTGTGGGATAAAGAATAATCTACTAAATAAGAATGTACCTAAATAACAATTCACTCAAATACAAATTTAGCATTTCATTACTCTCTCTTACATGTTACCTGTGAATAGTCCAGTATTCAGTAAAAGCCCCTAAACTCTCCAATTAAGACAATGGAATTTTCACTTTGGTTGAGGCTGGATCTAAGATCTGGCTGGCTTATGAATGTAGAGTACTTCGAGGGGAGTCCCTGAAATTTAAGTGTATCCAGACAAAGACTAATTCACAGAGAAAAAGCAATCATTGATTTGTATAATTATACAAATCAATTGATCTGAACTGTAAGTTAAAACACTCTCCAAACTGATCTCTGTAAACCAGTCTTGAGTAATTTAAATACACGACAAAGTAAGAAATTGCATTTAGGGTCTCTATCCTGCCAAATTCTCTCATTGACATGCTTCAAACCACGAGCACCTTAGCATTCATTCCATTCAAGGACTTAAGCTTGTGCATAGTTCAAGAGATGGTGGCAGAGGAAGGCTCAGGACTCACTCCAGGTCCAAACCACTCTGAGATTGTGATTCACTCTCTTTGGAGCTATAACTAGGAAATTCACTTCTGTTCTATAATTGATTCATCCTCTGAACTAAGACAATCTCACTTGACCTTTCTAAATCTAGATTCCATATTTAAAAAAAAAAAAGTTTAACACCAGCCTATCAATTTCACATTTTTGAGTATGTGAAAACCTTGAATAGAGTAGAGGAAAATGGTTTACAATTTAAGTACCAGTCAATTTCATTTCTGATGTTGTTGTTGTTGCTACGATTGCATTTGACTGAGCGTGGAAAATGGGTGGTAAAAACATTAGGTCCAACTTGGGAGGAAACACAGAACTAAAGAGATAAAGTAGGGTCAGATAGAATTCATATTTTTATTTTCAAAATGTATAGGATGAGGGAAAAAAAGAGATCACTTTTAAAATCACAATGAGTCATAAAGCTCCATATCAAAAAGATTAACAGAAGAAAAATTTATTTGCTAAGTCTCTCCTGTGTCAGAAGGCATTGATCACTTAGAATCTTCAAAGTGCTGCCAACTTCAGTCACCTTCTTGACTCGTGAATAATTGGAAAGAAGATAACAAATCCTTCTTTGCATTATTATCATCATTATTATCAACATTAGTGGTCACCAATCTGCTATTTCTTTACCTACATATCATTTTGCTGTTTTCACTATTTGATTCACCTAACTTGTAGATTTTATTCTGAAAATGTTCAAAGCATTTCTCTCCTAGATTACGAACAAAGCAATAGGAAAAAAGCCTGATTGTAGTTCATTATATCAAGGGTGTTAATAAGAGTTTTTATATAAGGAAGAAATATTTTCATTTTAAAAGTTTAACTGTAAATATCATTATTTAGAAGTCTATATATACTTTACCTAATGTTAAATACATGCTTGTTTATTCTTGTATATACGCAAAGATGTCTTTCTGCATTTATATCAAATTTTATCCTTGCATTCAATATAAATTACTTTGCTCCTCTTTCTATTGTGTATATTTTTGACTAGGACTCTCTATTTAGAAGGAACTTCTAGGCATTTTTTTTCAGATCTTGTTTTATAAACCCTGACCACGAAGTACATGAACACAGAGGAAATTCACCGTAGAGGGAATTCTCCATCCTTCAGTACAAATATGACACATATTTTCATAGGTAGATTAGCTAGATACAAGTTAGGAAGTGATTTTGGTGACAGTAAAGTCTTCCATTTCTCTTTCTCTCTCTCTCTCTCTCTCTCACACACACAACATGCTCAGGCGCACACACACACACACACGTACTATCAACAAAGAGTTTTACTACCATATGGTTTCCTAAAATTATTTCTTTTGGTTTTCTTTAATTTTTGTAGGAAATTGGATTCTAAAATTAGGGATGCCAAGAGAAAGTTTAGTTAGAATTGTGTGGTAAAAAAACATGTCTTAGAAATAAAGCTAATGTAATTCCAACTTTCCCAAATGCATTTATCCATGGTACTTCTCTCTCCATGGGTAAGAGTGAAAATATGGAGGTTTTCTTAAATCAAGTACACACTAGACAGGAACTATTTATTCACCTCTATCAAATATTTAAACCTAGCCTTTTCTGACAACTACCCAAGGGAAAAGAACTCATCCACTTTTTTACAGATCAAATTTATATTGCACAAAGAAGCCAGGTAGTGAAGTTGACCTAGAACAATTAGTAGACAACACTCATCTTTTGATTAATTATGATCTATATCTATCTGTCTATCTATGTATCTATCTATATATCATCTTTCTACCTCTAATGCCCTCAGGGAAGAATGCTGTTTAGAATGGGAGATTCATTCAAGAACCACAGTCCCATGCCCCTTGCACCTCAATCAAAAGTGTTCTGTCCACCATCATACAGGCCTAATCCCTGATTATGTCCCTGAGGTGACTATGATCTTTCTTGGTGGCTATGATGGTGATGGTGTCGCTGCACATTTGCCTAACTGATGCAGCTGCTTTATTGCTAACCATGAATCTTGCTCCACAAATGACTACACTTTCCAGAATGCAATTTCCAAACAGCATTATACACATACTGGTTTTCTGGTTTTGTTGCTGCTCGTTTGTTTTCTTGTTTGGGGTACCACTGGTTCCCATTTTCTATCCCACATTAAAAAAAAGGTGATAGCAGTTACATATTTGTGATAAGTTATTTGAAGGTTTTCCAATAATCCTCTTGATAGCTGCTTGAAACTACACTGTGTTCTCTGGCAACATATGGGGTAATCATGGAACTCCCTTTTTTTAAGATTCCAACTTCACAGGGACCAAGATTGTTCAAATGTATTGTGTCCAAGATTGTTCAAATACATGTCCTTTATGTCTTTGAAATAAAACCATGAAATGTGGGTGTTTAAACTTCAGGAATATCTTTGTAGTCTGTGGTCTTGCCATTGTTTTGAATTTTGCCTAATGCTATATCTTAATGGCCGTGATGAATCCTAACAATGTAAGACTTCGGGCAGGAATGTTTAGAATATTAAGGAAATCTTTGTAGGGTTCAACATGAAGACAGGTGCTGTTCCGTATTTACTCTTACATCAGAATGGCATCTGGCATTTTAGAAAGCTAAATATTGGTGACAGTGTTCACTATTTAGGAAGTGTACAGGGGAAGATTTCAGCCTCCTTTCCCCTGGGTGGTAAATCGAAGCAAATCTCTCTTTGGCTCTGAATGTAAGAACTGCTCCCTAGAAAAGATACCATAGCTCCATAGGACCAAATAGTCTTCAACTTTAAAGTTGTTTTCTATGTAAAATAATAGGGTAGGTCAGTCAGGAAAAGACTCCATTAGTTCCTGCCCTGGTGGCCTGCCATTTCCATAGCCCTCAGCTGGCTCTTGCTGATTTGTATATATCATCATTAATAAGTCTGGACCAAGAACTTAGAGGTGCTATAGGGACATAAAAGGTAGAAGATTTAATCTGGTTCTGCAGAAATGTATTTCCTATTTACATGATTTTTCTCATGAAATGTTTGACTCAAACTTTAATAGCCTCATTATGAAAAGTAAAAGATACATAAAAAATAAAAATCTAGAAAAAGAAGTGAAAAAAATAAACAAATACTCTGGGGGAGAAAAAAGTGCCAGGGAATAAAAATGACCCAAATCATAAAACATTAAAAAAGTAACTGAGGTTAGGCAGGCAAAGGCTTCAGCTCCTTTAACTTCTTCCCCTTTAACTTCACAAACTGTGAAAAATGTAAAATAAGAAGCCATTAAGAGAAACAATTAATACCCTACCAAATCCAATATTTTTAGCCTCTTAAAAATCTGGAAGCAGATTTAAAGTTGACAGAACATCAGACTATGACTTCAACCAGGCTAACTTGAGCACCAACTATGTGCTGACCACTGTTTCACTGGTGTCTGACTCAGCGTGTTGCACTCAGTGGATTCATTCCTTCAAGTCCTTGGCCTCCATCTCAGAGAAGAGAGTCAGTCTAAAATGAATCTCTGCTTACATAAATGACTTCCTAGTTTGCCTTGCTGAAGGGAATTAGCTTATCTGAAGCAGCCTGGTGACAAATCCAAAAGTTTCTTGATGGGAACAGATCATATAGTTCCAGTAAATTAGCACATGCCAAATACAGTATCTGCTGAATCTTCAGTATTCCAAAGGCCTCCCATCTATTGTCAGCAATAGAAAATGACCTTCTTGAAGAAGCCTGCTTAAACTGAGACTCCCGGAGTTTAATTGAGACCGTGACTAGACACAAAAAGTGTTGAATCTTTGCTCAACTGCTTCACACTGAGACTCTGTGTCCTCTCTGACTTCATGAATTTATTTATTAACTCTGGAGAAGTTTTAATATACCAAAAAAAAGTCCCAAAAGTCTCTTTCATAGAAGCATTCTAAAGCTCTAAGGTTACCTTCCTGCAACCTGTAATTCACAGTCCACAAGTTGGCAGAGTCTGAACGACATGGCCACTCTGTGGATCCACTATCCAACTTAGCCCTGGGTTTCTGTTTCTGTTTAGTTGCTTACTTGGTTCAAAGTATTTCATGAAAAAGAGGAAGAATATTGAAAATCATATGTAAAAAATATATCTTTTTGTGGGGATAGGGACCAGTGATTGAACTCAGGGGCACTCAACCACTGAGCCACATCCCCAGCCCTATTTTGTGTTTTATTTAGAGACAGTGTCTCACTGAGTTGCTTAGAGCCTCACTGTTGCTGAGGCTGGCTTTGCACTTTGATCCTCCTGCCTCAGCCTCCAGTGTCTTTGGGATTACAGGCATGCATCACCATCCCTGGCTGTAAAATATATCTTAATAAATAAGAATTCTCCCAGAGATCATAATGTGCTTCTAATTTTGGTTTCACATAAGTCTGGCTCATCTCATCTGACCTCCCATCCAGGAAAAATATGCATATACCTATCTCTAGTTACAAAATGAGAGAGAGAAAGGGTTGGGGGGAATAGATATAAACAATTGGTGAATCTGGGCAAAGGATATATTCTGAAGTTCAAAAGAGGAAGTTCTTTATTTTTGTGTTTTTCTGTAAGTTTCAGTATATCAAAGTTAAAAGTTGGCCTCTCCCTAATTAAAAATCAAATAAAATTGGGGAAAGAATAGAAAGAGATGAAAACTAAATTTCAATACATGATATCAAGCTGGATCTTAGACTAGAGGGAAAAAAATTGTCCTGAAGGATGGCAATCTGTGAAATTTCATGAATTAGATGTGTTAGAAAATGATATTGTAATCAGCATTAATTTTTCTGATCTTAATAATTTCTTCTATCATTGTGTAAGTGAATACACTTATTCTTACTCTTAGAAAATATTTAGAGGTACAATGGTATGATGTTTCCAAATTATTTTCAAAAATTTTGGTATATGTATATGACCACAAACACACACACACACACACACACACACACAATTATAAAACAAATTGGCGAAATGTTAAATATTGGTGAATCTGAGTGAAAGATACACAGGAGGTGTTTTGATAACTTTGCAATCAATTAGAAACCATTTCAGGCTGGGGGTGAGGCTCAGTGGTAGAGCATATGCTGGACGTGAATGAGGCACTGGATTTAATCCCCAGCATCCAAAAGAAAAAAGGAAAGGAAAAAAAAAAAGAAATTACCTCAAAATAAAAATGTGAGTGTATATGTATATATTTAAAGTCAGTCTTTTATAAAATGTTTTTAAATTAACTGAAAAATACCACTTAGGGAACATCAGCTTTCCCTTTATAAAGATGGTATGACTCTCAAGTTTCTCTCCTGTTCCACTTAAGGGGAGTACATACAAGTGGACCTCTCACACTGGACTCCTTGTCCATGATTCCTTATTCTTGATCCCTGACCTACCTCAAAATCTCATGACTGATGTTTTCTCATGCTTGAGTCTCCAAATGAATTATCATTTTATTTCCTGGCCTCCCTACCAACACTTACATCTTATGTGTATGTCTCCAGTTCTAGCTCCTACCTCCCAGCCTCTACCCCTACCCCCCAGGTATAGTCTTTCATGCAGACTGGTATTTGATATCCCAACTTGTCCATCAAGAAATTGTCCCTCAATCTGAGAATGATCATATAGAGCACAATCATTTCAGTTGTGATAGGAATAAACAGTTCTTCAATAAAATATGACTTAAACTGTGGAAGTATAATAGAGAAACAATGGATGACTTCAAAGAACATGAGACCAGAATATCAGAGTTTTTTGTACCAGGATATTTAATTTCTGTATTTTCCTCTATCTTACCTGGAGTCTTTAAGGATACTAATGGAGTAAGGGTAGAATCAGCAAGAATAACTTTCTCCAATGAAGGCAAATACATCAGTAGAAGAGAAAACAAGATGTGTGTCCACAGCTAAGAGTGTATGTTGACACAAATACTACTAAGAATAAGCACTTGACTATCACCTCCAGGCTAACACTGGGTCTACAAAGAGCTTGAAATAGTGTTCCGGAGGTGAGGGTAAGCTGAAAAGTTGACATCAACCATTTTACCCATGGGGATTCAAATGCTGGTTTCCTGTAACACCCTCTACTCACACAGTGAATACAGTTCCAGAACAACAGCCAAATGTGCCCTTGAAGATCTATAAAGCCCTAATAGATCCATGAGTCAGGTTCACTGAGCCTTAAACTTGGGGACCACTGAAAAGTCCTGCCCTACAGGCCAAAAGTCTTTGATGTTTGTATCTGAAAAAAATAGGAGCTTGGTAAACTATCAGTAATCACCTTTGAACTTGGCACCACAAGGCCTTGACCATTTCATCCCAGAAGAAACTATAAACTGTAGCAAAGGAGGAAAAAAAAATGAAACACTCCATAAAGTTCTTATGTCTTGTTTTCTTTTTGAATACAATGTACACGTAATACAGTATTGCTTTAGAGAAGAAGAACACCTCCTCTTAGTTGTAATGGGATGACATTGTCGTCTTCCGGGCAATTTTGAACGACCATCTCTTCAGTAGTGGCCATGCCATCCTGTCTCCTGAATGGAGAGAGAAGGGCAGGGAGAGAAGGAGACCTCAGCAACAGAGCTGAGAAAAGAGGTGAGTTCTATTTCATTACTGCTTACCATTCTTTGAGTAGCAAACAACAACAAAAAAAAGGATATTTTTGAAAATCCCTGTGAATTATTTCTGCCACCTAGAATTCTAAACATTTTCTCTTTACTGCCTTGTAAAAGAATTGATTAATTGGTTAACAGAAGGTATTCTTCCCTGATTTTTTCAAGAATCCAAGGATCTTGAAAGTTTATTTCTAAGCAATCCTAGAAGTTATTCTCAGAGATTTGCATTTCTCAAATGGAATCAAGCAGGGTTTTGGTGTTTGGACTACAGAGACTATTGTAGCACACGTGGGGTTCACATGGAGGGCTCCTATGGCACTTCCTGGCAAAACTCAAAGCAAATGGATATATCCATAGGCCAAGAAGGCTGGGCATGGTGGTGTATGCCTGTAATCCCAGTGGCTTGGGAGGCGGAAGTAGGAGGATCGCAAGTTTCAAAGCCAGCCTCAGCAATTTAGCAAGGCACTAAGCAACTCAGGGAGAACCTGTCTCTAAATAAAATACAAAATAGAGCTGGAGATGTAGTTCAGTGGTCAAGTGCTCCTAAGATCAATCCCCCATACACAAAAATAATTAATAATAATAGTAATAATAATAATAGGCCAAGAAAACCCCTTTCATCATTGAGATACTACTCTCTGAATGTCCCAAAGTAAAGAATTAGTTTCAAATAAAATACATGACATAACATAGATGATACATATTGTCAGAAACAACTCCTATGATAATACACTTAACATAAACCCTTCTTCATAGCACTTATTCTAGAATTTGTAATTTCTTTGTGTATTGCTTCTCTTTCCCACTAACTGTAAGCCCCATGAGGACAGGGCCTCAGTTGCATGCACCAGGCTGGCACGGCATGAGGAGGCCTGCCTGACCCAAAATGGATGTTCACAAAGTATCTTCTGGATGAATGAATGAGAGAACACTCTGACCAATATGGCAACTAAACACAGCATAACTGTTCCAGAGGTGGGGAGCGGGCTCAGACCTTCACTTACAGAATGAAGGAAGCACAGTCTAGGTGAGGAAGGTTCATTTCAAAGTGAATTTCAGAGCCAGTGCCAGAACCCACTCTCCCATGATCTTCATTATTATTCTGCAGTTTTATCAGCCCCAGAGAGGAGACTTCAAGTCACTGCTGTTATGTACAACAGAGCTCATCCGAATCATATGCTGCTGGTGAAGACAGAGGTTTACATTGGTCAATAGATAGATGAGGAGATCTTCCAAAATATTGTTTCACAATGTCCTTTGCTGAAGTGCTGAGACCACCATGAGCTCTTTGGAATTCTGGTTTAAGTATTTCTGGAAGTTATGGTGAGCATATACAATATGGCTTTTCACAGGACTATTAGGAAAATAAAATGATGAAACTTATCTTCTATAAGGAAATGAAGTCCTTCAGAAAAGGATATTCTTCAGTCTCTAGGTTTAGTCTTTATGAAAACCTGTATAGACCTGTAGACCTCAGAGAACTTCAATGTTTACCAAAAAAAATCTTAAAATAGCTTCCTGAGTAGCACAACTTTATGGAACTGCAGACTCTGATAAAACGTTTGGGCTACAAATAGGATTCCTATCCATAGTACATTTTAGAGTATTCTGAATAGTAATGTTCTCTTCCAAGGGTATGATTTACAGTCCTCCCTAAATCTGGTCTCCAGAGCTGACTTAGGCTAATTTCTAGATCCTACTGCATCTACTTAGATCTTGGTCCTCATATATTTTGAATGCTAAATGCAAAACATGTACACTATTGGTGGCTATATTTTAGGTGGGGAAAGCAATTCTTCCCCATTGTGGCAATACAGCATCCTCTCAGTTATAAATATCTTCACTTCAATGAGAAAAGATGATGAAATTCTTTTTGAAGACTCTCAAAGGGCTTGCAGATTTTTAAAAATATTACCGCCACTTTGTTTGGAAGAAATACAGTTTGGTCGTAAAACCATCATTTGTGATTGGATTTATGAACATGACACACATTTGCATGCTGTGCATGAAAACCCTGCACCAAAGAGTGGTTTCAAACAAGGAAACTGTTCCCAGTCAGAATTTTCTCATCTGTGTTATCATCCACAAATTCTAAGTTCCCCCAACCTGTTGAAAATAAATGCAATTCAAAGGCAGCTTCCTTTCCATGAAACAGTCTATTTAAACTTCAAAATTTTCGTCGTACTTTCTCTGAAAATTTTTTCAAGTAGTAAAGGAAATCACTCTCTCTAATATGTGTGTGTGTGTGTGTGTGTATTCCAAATTGCTTTTTCTTTTAAAGTTAGATTGGGGGGAAAGCATCTTTTTTTTAGTTATTCTGTCTGTGGCACGCTTAATACTTAAGGTCTATCTGTAAACATTTTAATATCATTGCGCATAATACTTAGGTGTATATTAATTTTTAAAAAATAGCTACTAAATCTAATTCATTTATTCAAAAATCCTAATTAGGATTTTAACAGTGCTAGGCCTGGATTGTTTTTAAAAGGCAGGGGAAAATCAGAAGCTGCTGTAAGAATGCTTATTATTCCTATATTACAATATAGAAGCAAATAAAGGTAAAAGAGAGGTACATGTGATATTTTATGGTTTAAAAAAAATTGTAAAGGGGCAATTAGCTTGGACTTAGGGGATCTGGCATATCTTCCTAAGAAGTTGTCATTTGTGTGTGGGTTGAACGATTGGTAGGATTTAATAACTGGAAAGTGAGTCTGAGGGAAGTGCCAGGCCTCTGACTCAGAGCTGGAAGACTTCTCTGAAATTCAGCAGTGGGCTCAGATCAAAATGTCATGAAAGCAAATGCTTCAGATTGATATTGGAGATGTGAAACAAAGCCCAGGGCTTAATGTACACTTTTCAATAACTACAGAAAAGCAACTCTTAGAGAATTTGGTGACTGACTAAATTATTGGCAGTGAAATAGTCTCTGTAGATGAGATCTTTATTTTAGGTATTCAGTGTTCCCATCCAGAGGCAGTATATGTTAAGCTTCTATATTTTGACCGTTTTTTGCTGCACTTTCTAAGAAAAATAAGAATTTCCTTATAAAATACAATGCAAAGTGCAATGCATTTGGCAGAATCATTCCAAGCACATGCAAAGCAGCATCTCACACCAGCATCGGCTTCGGTCCCAGGGTTTTATCCTGTCAATAAGAAAGTTCTTGATGTGCTATTGAATACGCAGTTATCTTGACAGCCATCTTCATGTAATATTCAAGATAGCTTTTACACAGTCTCAGTTATAATATTAGCCTCAGATCTAATGCTTGCTCTTTATTTAAGGGATGATGAACTTGATATGATGCTTTCTCTGCTGTAAGCCAAATCAAACTCAGAATTCTCCTGAGCAGATTTCACTGTCTTTAACTGACCGTAAACTTCAGAGGCTCCTAGCCAAAACCCCATTCTTCTCAATTACTGTTCTATGACACTAGTTGTACCCACATTTAACTCAAGACCTATTTTCATCAGCTTTCCACCATGTATTCGGCTTGACCTTTGAAATACTGCAGCCACTGCACCGCCATCATCCCAGATAAGAAAGAACTGTCTTAAAAGCCCTGTCTTGGTCTTGGTCTGAGAGAGAGGAGAAAGAGAGAGAGAGAAGTTTTTCTATGAAATTAACTGTCTCAAAGCTCTTTTATTATTGCCAGTCTACCCAGGATTATTGGAATGTAGTTTGTCAGGTTGAAATTCATGTTTGGGAAGGAAAGAAGGGAGAAAGGGAGAGAGGAAAAAAAAGACGAAAGAGAGGGAGGAAAGAACTTGAACAAACACAAGCCCCCAAATTTGGTCTAGGGATTCCTATTTCTCTGGTTTTATGTTGTTCATTGTACAAATTCCAGATTTAAGAATCAAATGGTACCTTTTACTTACAAATCATTGCAGATTCTGGGTTCTAGGTGCAACCTTATAAATGAGAGGGGCTTTATTACTCCTGGGAAAACTGGTTAGATATACTGAAGACATCTAGGAACTCTAGCCGTGGTCCTGGTGGGTACGGAAGGCTTACTGCACAATGAGAGGAACATTCAATATACTATTTACAAAGCTGTAGATGGCATGTAGGGAAGACACAGGGAGAGTGTAGCAACTAGGGACCTTAGATTAGGGTAGGCAGCCATCCCTCTGCCACTCCGCAACAGGGAGCCAGCCTCCCTTCTCACCCTCTTCCTGACATCCAGCTGGGGCACCACATGGGTGAAAACCATGTGCAAAGGAACCATTGAGTGAGGAAGCCCATTGCTCTATCCCTAAGAAGTTCCCCTCACAAGCAGAGAGAACAAGGGTACAGCATGTATCACAGCAGATTATGCAAGCATTGCATACAGAAAATTAATGAAGTAAGAAGACTAACATGGAAAAAAACCCAAACTTCTTATTTCATCTATAATAACTTCGGGGCCCTTGTCTTAAGACACATAAAATTTTGAAGAATTCAAATAGAACTACTCTTAAAATTATACATACCCACATAGATACTGCAAAGTTGAATGATCTAGTTACTAGCAACTCAGAAATTTTGGTAAAAGGTTAACAGACCATCAAACTTTGCAGGCTCTGTGTACAAAAGGTGTTATACATGAGGATCATGTTGGGGGCTAGCGAGAGGTGAAATATTTTGAACATGGAGACATAGGAAGAGGTGATGGTAATAGAGAAAGGAGTGCCATGTCTTTTTCCTCTTACGGGCTTTGTGGGTTTATTTTGACCTGTTGTGCAGTTACTAGCTTAAGCACATTTCACTCAAATATGAAGAGAATATAGCACCTTTACGGAGCTGTTCCTTAATGTACAATGGTATGGCACCCTGGTAAACCTATAGAAGCTTGCAAATAGGGGAAGGTGAAAGTACAACTAATACACATAACCTACCAAACATCATACAGTACACTGTAGAGTGCTGTCTATTTCCCCTTATGATGCTGCCCAGCATCATGAGAGAATGTCATACCACATTTCACTGGCCCTGGAAAGATCAAGTGTCAAAATTCATAGTACAGTTTCTTCTGAATGCACATCAATTTTACTTCCTCATTAAGTTAAAAATCATAAATTGAACCATTGTGAGTGGGGGATTGTCTGTTTTCTCTGTCTCCTCTCATTCTATAAGTTCTCAAAATGTTGGGTAGTAAAAAAGAAACAAAAATTACATTTAGTAGTTCAATCCATTATTTCCTGTTCATTTACCCACTTGCATTTCTCTTGTAGGCAACCTAGACTTGTTTTACATAAATATCCAACCTGCCTAATTTCTTCTACACACACTTCTTTTCTCCCAGAGGGCAACTGGGCACATGGAGAAGTGGAATCTAAGAGGCCTCCTGCCAGAGGAGGCAGGGGAATCCACACACAGGTCTGTCACTGTCCTCCAGCAGTAAATCTTGACTGCCTGGGAATTGCTGGCCAAGCCCCAGCTTACCAGCTCCTGAAGATGCCAAGAAGCCCAGGGATGTGACAGGGACATCACCTGGCATTTGGTCTCATGAGGTCTGTCCCACAGCCATCGGCCACAGATCCACTTCATCCCCACTGTACCTACCCCTGCCTCTCCCAGATCACTCTTGCTATGTTCTTCCCACAGATGCCCAGACTGGCAAGGGCAGCTTTCCTTCCCGGTGTATCCTGAGATCTCCCTGTACAGTCAGTGCCTGAGCTTCAAGCAGGAAGTTCTCAAAGTGAAGTCTGAGCCCCTTCCAGACTTGCAAGACCAAGACATTCTCATAATGCTAACACAGAGTTTGCCTTTCTCACTCTTGATCTGTTGCAAGTACACAGTCAAATTTTCCAGAAGCCACACGTGTGATGACTCAAAACTCTGAATGTAGGAAAAAAAATAAGAATCTAGTTTTCTTCTATTAAACCAGGCATTTGCAAAAATATTAAGTAAAGCTATTCTTCTAAATTTGGGAGGAAAGTGTTTCAGAAAACATTGGGATTTTTAAAAAGAAAATAGGTTGTTTATGTTAACATGTAATGGGTTCATTTGTTAAAAATTTTAATTGATGCATAATAATTGTACATATTTATGGAGTACAGTGTTATATTTTAATACATGAATATAATTTGTAATGATTAGATCAGGGTAACTGACATATCCATCACTTCAAACATTTATCATTTCTTTGTGTGGGGAACATTCAAAATCTTCTCTACTAGATATTTTGAAATATACAGTTAATTCTTGTCAACTATAGTTAGCCTACTGTGCTACAAAACATTAGAAGTTATCCCTCCATAACAAGGGAGGGTAGGGAGGTGAAGTATAGAAGTCCATTGGATTAGACAAAGGGGAATGAAGGGAAGAGGAGGATGGGAATGGGAAAGATAGTAGAATGACTTGGACATAACTTTCCTATGTTTATGTATGAATATATGACCAGTGAAACTCTGCATCATGTACAACCACAAGAATGGGACCCTAATTGGATTGGATTGCTNTGGCATCAAATTGTAATGGTTGCACTATATATATATAATATGTCAAAATACACCCTACTGTCATGTATACCTAAAGACAACAAATAAAGAAGAAGTTATCCCTCCAATCCACCTGTACCACTATGCCCATTAGCTATATACTCTTCATTGCCCTCCAGTAAACCTGCCCTTCCCAACTCTGGTAACCATTATTCTACCCCTTCCCAAAATGAGATTGATCAACTATATTGATATTTTAAGATGAATTTATATGTAAATATTTTTGAAACTTCTCAGTTTTATGTTCTATTAAAAAAAAATATCAGGGCTGGGTATGTAGCTCAGTGGTAGAGCACTTGCCTAACATGCACGAGGCCCTGAGTTCAATCCCCAGCACCAACATAACCAAAAGCTCTTTGGAATCCCAACTAAGTTTTAAGTGTGAAAAAGCATCCTGAGGTTAAAACAAAACAAAACAAAACAAACAAACAGAAAACCAATGTGAATCTGCTGCTCTTGTCTCCAGGTCCACTTCTTGGCATATCATAGTAATGTTATTTAGAACCCCTCTCCCCACCACACCTCACCCCACCCCACACACACAGGGCCATAGGCTGACACCAGGGGCTCTCAGAAGACATGTAAAAACCTGGGAGCTGACAACCTGGGTCAGTCAGGCAGGGTCTGGGCACTATTAAAACTCAACTTTTAATTTTGATGAACTGATACTTTACCAGTGGGCTAGTGAACCCTGAGACATGAATATGAATTACACACCTATGATCCAGCCCTGGTGCATCGTAAGTTATTATAGAAGTATAATACAGTCCATATATTGTTTCTGAGCAGTCAAAACAAGTTTTAAATTATTTATTCTTAGGAATATAGAATGACTTTTTTTTCCAATACTGTTAAAGTAAAATTTATAATACTTTGAATTGATATTTTTGAATGCTGGATGCTGTTCCAAATGCTTCACTTAGGAAAGACTCCTCAGCTAGTTGTCTGATAAACCTTGAAATACAGATATTATTATTATATGTAGATGTTATTCTTATCATCATCGTCATCCTCATTTAGAGTTGAGAAAATTAGAGAAAGAGTGTCTAAGGTGACAAAGCGGGTAGGCGTTATACAATATGCTTTCTAATATTTTTCTCCTCAAATCTACCTTAAAAGTAAAAATCAGGCCCTCTGTAATGGAAAACATTCACATTATGCTTCAGTATATTTGTAATAAAAGAGCCACAGCTCCACGCTCCATCATACCATACCCCCTTGTTCATAAATACCCATCTCAAATGGTCCTGAGAAAAGCAATCTAATTCAATTTGCTAAGGGGGCAAAAATTCCCAATAAGGTTTAGTGATTGCTACAGTTGGAATGTTCTGAAACCAGGGCCATGTTCCTGTCATGGCAAATTAGGTCAACATGGGGAGACACAGAACCATGCATGGGATGACGGAATGTAAAAGTACGTTATTAACTGATGTCCTCTCCGTTTTATTTTTCCTCAGTGACATTTAACAAATTGAATGTAAATGTTCAGAAACACAAAGTGCTCTGTTAGATGGTTCTTAAAAGTTGGGGGAAGGAAGGAGGAGCACACAACTGCCAGGAGATATAATAATAAGACACTGACTATTGTAAAGAGTTCAGACAATATTATTTTTTTTGAGAATATCTTTTGCCGCAGCCTGGCTGGGCACAAATGCCGCAGTCTGGCTGGGCACACAATCACGAGCCACCACACAGCTTGTAGATTCAAACAGCAACTCTTTATTCCCGAACTCACACCAGCCGTCTACAATCACGTTCTGGGGAAATCCACATTCTCTGCCCAAATCCAGCTCCACTGGGCTTCTATCTCCCAAAAAATAGTGTCTGAATCCCGTGAGCACT
Organism: Marmota marmota marmota; assembly: GCF_001458135.2. Classification (NCBI taxonomy): domain Eukaryota; kingdom Metazoa; phylum Chordata; class Mammalia; order Rodentia; family Sciuridae; genus Marmota; species Marmota marmota. Next base: position 7,355,396 of record NW_025999942.1, on the reverse strand, counting down.
CAAGGGGAACTCAGGCAGCAGGATACACCCTATTCCCAGCAGGAATAATCTTAAACCTGGAACGCCCTAAACTGGGAATGCCCTAAACCCGATTATCCTAAACCGGGAACACCCTAATCCGCCCTGGTCCTTGAGCAAGGTCACTACATGCAATGTCACTGCAAAATGTCCTATTTCCACGAGTCCTTCCACTAAGCAACATGGGGTACGCTGGCAAGGAAATTGTCATACCTACTTGGCTAATGGCTCCCAGCAATCTTTTTGAAGTTATTCTTAAGAATCCCAGTACTTTTTTCTCAAGCTACTGTTTTTATATTTTGAATAACTAACTTTGTAAACCCCTAGTAATTAAGAACATAGGGTTTTAAATATGCATTCTTATTGTATATAATGATATTATATAATAATTAATAAAAGCATGAATATCTTAAACCTACCCTAAGCCATATTGAACACCAGAAAGTAGTTAACTTTTATTTTAAATTTTATATGTTTCAGGCAATAAGTAAAAGAGAGAAACAGGATAGTTTGGTGGCTATACATGTGGGGCAGATACTTTGGTTGGAATTCTGGTTCTATGACTTACTAGCTATGTGACCTTAGGCAAGTTACTTCTCTGTGCACTTTTTGCTTCTAGGGTATGAACTGTCTGTAATAATATCTACCTCATAAGAGTTTTTATGAGGAATAAATGAATGAGCATATGGGAAGTACTTAGAAAACCTCTTGTACACAGTAGGCACTCAATGAGTTAGCTCTGAGTAACCTCTTAGGGCTGCTTGACTTTCATTGATGTTCTAATCTAAAAGTCCAAAAGATGTAACCCCAAAGAAACATCTTTTACCAATAAAAATACAAATCAAAACACAGAGATGTTATGAAAAGAAACGTAAATCCAAATTCGAAGGGCTTGAAAAGAACTTAAATTTTATCAATAGGTTTTTTTGTAGATGTGGAAATGAACAAAGCAAAAAGTCTATCATGTATGCTTTCTGAAATAACATTTATATTATTATTATTATTGAAACCCTACTGTGACTACTACATACACAAGGAGGATACAATGAGAGGAGCAAATAAAAGATTGCTGCAGTTTTCCAAAGATGAGATTAGAATGAACGAAACTCATAGAAACAGAGATGTGAAAATCCAGAGTTTCTGAATATATAACGACCATAATGTGGGGCTACTTTCCCTAAGATACATCAGTATAGATAGAGACAATCTCAAGCATTGTTGAGGACATGGAAAAACTAGAAGTCTCCTACGTTCTAGTGGGATTGTAAAATGGTGCAGCCACTTTGGAAAAAGAATTGGCAGTTTCTCAAACTGTTCGACATAGAGTTAGCAAATGACCTGGAAACTCTACTCTTTGGTGTATAGCCAAGTGAATTGAAAGCATATGTCTATGTTTTCATAGAAGAAGAAGAGGAGGAAAAGGAGGAGGAGGAGGAGGAGGGGAAAGAAGGAGGAGAGGGGAAAAGAGGAGGAGGAGGAAGAGAAAGGAGAGAAAAGAAAACGTGTACATAAGTGTTTTTACCATTATTATTTACACTAGCCAAAAAATACAATAAACCCACATGTCAAGCAACTGATGAAAGAACAAAGTGCCACATATCCATGCCATGAAATAGCATTCAGCCATAAAAAGGAATGAAATATTGAGAAATGCTGCAACATGGATGAGCCCTGAAAACACTGTGCTAAATACACCAGCCAGATACCAAAGACCACATATTCTGTGATTGTGTTTGTATGAAACATCCAAAATAGATAAACCCATAGAGACAGAGTAAATAAACCCATAGAGACAGAGTAGATTCATGGTTGACAGGACCTGGGAGAGGAAAGGGTACAAGATTTCTTTTGGGAGAGGATTAAGATGTTCTGAATTTAGACAATAATGATCCTTGTACAACTCTGAGAATAAGCGGAAAACCCATAAATGTACACTTTTAAAGGGGTAAATTGGAAGCCATTTAATTACATCTCATCCAAACTGTTAATAAAATAATAGAAAAGTATATTTAAATAAAAATATAACTGAGAAAGTATTTCTTTACCCTTTTCATTTAGAAACTGGATGGTTTTTAGAGTTCCCTTATGAAATTTCATTTGAATTAAAATTTCATTTGAATTAAAATGTCCAGTAGTGTAGCCTAACAATATCGGTTATCACTGGGCCTATGAACCCTGTGAGTTACAACAATTAAGATTAACCAACATCACCAGAAAGGAAGAAATTCTTTTCACAATACTCAAACAGAGAAGAATTAATTAGACCTGAAAATAAATGTTGAATATTCTTGCCCAATTGGAATGGGCAGTGAAAGCAGACAGCAATGTTCTAAGCCTTCTGAGTCATCTTTTCAAAAAATCAATTGGATATTTTACTGATTTACTCTTAACAGTCTCCAAATTGTTTGTGTTATGGTCAGGGAAGCTGGTGTATCCTTGTGGTTTATATAAGAGAAAAATATACCCAAACACTTAGAAGAATAAAAATAAAAGATTTTTAGCTTCACAAATTATAACATAATAAAATTATTTTATCAATCTATGTGCTATAGGGATTTTACTAGAGACTTAATTTATTTTCCTTCTCTAAACATTGGTCTATCACTTATAGTCTCTTTTTAATTCAGTTATGAACCAAGGAACTTTCCGTAACAGTTCAGACTGTGATCAAAATGTTCTCTCCCATCCAAATTGTGAAGGAGAAGGTAGGCAAATAACAGAGAAAAAAAATTACATTCTGTCTCAGGAATCTTTTTGAGTAATATAAAAATTTTTCAGTAAAATGTAACAGGTTATCAAGGTGGTAATTTCATACTTGCTCTGAAACATTGAAAATATTGGAACATTTAAAATATAGGTGTTTGGCTGAAAGAAAAAGCTGGAATCAGTCCTAAATACTTTTTGGCAGGAAGAACAGGAGCTTGCTTCTTCAAATCTTGTAACGATGCCAAATGTTCTCTTTTCCATTGACTTTTCATTAAAAATGTTCACCTTCCAAGTGTAAAAAATAATAATAATTAATTAAAGGTAGTGTAACAAATGCTGTATATTTTTGCAGAAATTTTAGCAATGATTTTCATGCCAAACTGTCTCAACCATTTATGTGCTATAGGAATGAAGCTATATTTTCTATAATCAGTTAAGTGAATATATGAATCATCTCCCATAGATCTAAGTAGACTTAGACTTTTGAGGATTTTTGGTTTTGTTTTTAAAAGGAAGATTCTGTCCTTTCTCTTCCCTTTCCTTTTCTTTTTCAGATACACCTGTTACATTTTAACTACCACACATCAGGCTTGATTCTATGTCTAAACAATCTTCTTCTAAGCATTTTGAACATCTGCCATCATATTTGATCCCCTAGTAGAATTCTGAAGGACCCATGAGTCTGAAGATTACAAGTTTGTGACTTTGAAACAGAAAATAGGACCTAGGTAATCCTGACAGGTAAATTCTCCAAATGCAACTACCTGGGAGGAATGGGAACAATGGGAATGGCATGGAATTTATTTCTAGGAAAACCTGGAACCAAATCCTAACCCCACATTCCCTGTCCACCAGTTTTAATCTTTTTTAACATTTTAATTTATCAGAAGTTATTTTTCTTTTCCATAAAGTAAAAGAAACACTATTTCTGTCAAAAGAAAATGTTAGCTCCCTTTTCTCCTTTTCTTAGAAAAGTAGAGTTAAACCCAATCAACATAAGAAGACCTGCCCAGCCTGTACCCCTCCATGACTCCTGTGAGCTCCCCTTTCGGTACATGGTTATCTGTGAGGGTCAGTCTTCTAGGCCTTCTGTCCTCTTGGTCCTCTTTTAAGCATATGGGCCACTTGTCGACAGAACTTATGCTTTTTTAAAAAATTAATCTTTGAATACTATATTCTTCTCTGATGAATAGTATTGCTTTTTTTATAGAATCCATGACATTATTTTTCCCAGTCATACAAAAGATACAGACGCTACATCCTCTTTTTTTGTTTGGTATTTGTTAGTTTTATTTCCTCTCTTTGTGATGGCACCTTTCATTTTGTGTGACAGTTACATGCCATACACATTATTCCTGTTATAATTGAAGCTCTAGTGACCATTGTATGAAAATTATAAAGGGCAGTTATATAAAGAAATATGAATGAATGGGGAGGGAGCTTTCGGAGAAGCCCTGATTCTAAAAGGGCATACACACTAGAAAAGGACAAACAGACGAGGCTGACAAAGGACAAAGAAAGCGTTCACAAGGCTTTCATAGGTTCATGGTGATCTAGGAAGTGGAAGTCCACCATTTATGACCTTGGTATGTGGCACTCTCAGTTTTCCACATACTATCATTGTGAGAAAAGAATCTCTACATTGAAATCACTGCTCCTGACACTATAGTTGTGTGGTGCTATGATTTCTATCCCACCGCACACAGTGACTGCCCCAGAGCAGACCCTCATTAGAATGGACAGCATTGAACCAATGACCAGGATTAACATTTCCAGAACTACATTGCTGTAAAAAGACACAAATTTGAGGAAATGTTAAATCAGTTCATTAAGAAGATCTCAAATGTGATTAAAGTTTAGGAAACCAAAGAGACCTTAGAACCAACATCTCAAAGAAGAAAGGAAGAATTCTAATTAGTAGGGGAAATGGAATTTTGACTTCAGAAGATTCTTTCCAAGCAACCGTATATCCACATGTATAATTTTGAGCAAATAGGCACAGAAATAATTCAAATAACCCCACCTGCTTCCAACCACATGCAGAAATATCTGATTCCCATGTCCAGTTTCTAATAGTTTTATGTTTATATTTTGCATTATGCTTTTCTTCCCATGAGATTTAAAAGGCTATATTTATAGTGGTATTTTATCATTGGTATTTAGTCCACCAAGTCTTCAATTTACTGAATAAACAAGCAAATTGAATGTTAAGCATTCTTAAAGTAAATTTTATTTTTCCGTTTATTCCAAATATATCAAAGATCTTTTCTCATAGGAGGGGGGAAAAAAAGGAAAAAGTGCCCAGAGAACTCAGTGGAAACTTCTGATGAGGGAGAAGTTAAAGGACAGCTCCTTCACTGACGAAAGCCCTGCCCTGAGCCATTAGGAACTTGTACAACAAGCAGTTCACTCTTCAGGTCAACCAGGGCCTTCTTAATGCTGTTCTGCATTTCTTTTGGCAACAAGCCACTTCATTTTAACATTTGACATCCTTGTTCCCTTTTGCCTAGCCCCATAAGTCACAGGACATTTTCCTGTGCCTGAAAATCAATTCTGTTCTCTTCCTTTCCCTTTACACAGATAGTAAGAATCTAGGAATTAGTCAACAACCTCACACTGCTATTTCCATACTGCCACCTAACATGCACTGCAACCTAAGAACTGCAACTTCAATGTCAATATCAAAGAAAATCATCCCTATGTCAAAGTCTATAAATTGACATTTTTGACATTGGGCTTATTTATAATGAAAAGAACAAATTAAAATAGAAAAATCAACAATGTTTTAGCAGGTTAACATATATTCAGTGTTATAACAAACTGTCTTAAGAGATTTTCATCCTAATGTTTAGTATTTTAGGAGTTCTCCGTGTCCTGAGGATGGTAATAGAAGTCATGATCTCTGCCCCATGAAATATCTCATCTGATTGGAGAAAAAAAAACTGTTGAAAGTTTTAAAAATTGTATAACAAGCGGAATTATATTCATAGAATTAGAGAACTAAATAAATGAATGGGTTAGGGAAAAGTATACTAGTTTGGAGAAGTAAAATATCACTTGGGCTGGACTGAATTTAGAAGATTTCACAAAGAAGAAGGGACTTGTGTTATGACTTGAATGACAGATGGGATTCCCAGAGGCAGAAAGAAAGAGGTACATTTCAGACCAGCAGAATTGGTTTAAACAAAACATAAAATCAGAGAAGTTCAAGGCAGATTAGGGAAGAGTTTAGTTGCTGTACAGTGCCGATGAAATGAGGAGTTAGAGCTGTTTTCAAAGGTTGCTGTGACGGTCAAGGTCTTACATGGTCAGAAGAAGCCATGTGGACTTCTGCTAGGCTGCGGGGAGTCACTGAGGTCTTTGAGGGGAGAATGAAGTGTTTTATGATCAACTTGTCGGCACTATGAATGATGAATCGGCAATAAGAGAAGCTTAGGTAGGGTAAGTAATTAAAATTAAAAAGCTTCCATAGTTGGAGAAATAGGAAAAGATGATGAGAAACTCAACAAGAATGGTGGCACCCGTAGAAGGGAGAATGGGGAAAAGAAATGGAATAGAGATATTTTGCAAAAGGGTTGGCAAACATTGGTGACTGATAAGATCTGGGAGACAAAGGACAATATCCATGACATCAAACATAAGAGACTGAATAGAAGTGAAAGGTATGAAGACAGTGCCTCACATTTGTGCAGCACATTTACTATTAATTTGCAAAACATGTTCATACTGCAATTAAAGAAATGAAGCCTCTTGTTTCATTTGTAGGATGGAACCCAATGTTTTTTCAACTACCTACCAGACATTTCAAGGATGCTGCTAGGCTCGTGTCTCCCTGTACAGATATAGAACATGGCTCTCTGCAGCTTAGCATACTTACAGTGAATCATTTTTACTCCTATTAATCAAGCATGGAAGGCTAGGTAGGTGACAAAGACTGCATGGGATCATTCTGGATCACCCAAACCCAGAAATCTGGAATTAGCTCAGCTGCAAGTCCTAGAAATCTCAGCTGAGAGGGACATTTTAGGGACTCTATGAAGGAAAATGTGCCAATATAGTAAAAAAGAGGAAGAAGAGGAGGAGGAG